>NC_143133.1:104117402-104268917 GCF_059928025.1 Delphinapterus leucas
TTATTTCTCTTTTGCTTCCCCCATCGTGTGTTCCCCAGTGAAGGAGCAGAGCTGAAACGTGGGGTAGGGTGTCCACAGAAAGAACTGAGCAACTCTCATGGTGAAGATGTGCTGATTTTAAAAGGTAGTAAAGAGCATCAGTGATAGAGTTCTGTAGACTCACGACTCATTTCTTACAAAAATACAGCTGTTTACTGTTGATTTTTATGCTATTTAAGTCTATAAAAATATTTTATTCAGACTATAAATAGTTTTGCTCCAATTAGCTTTGGGGCTAAATTGTGTTATATTGGTGCTCTCAGAAGGCAATCTGGGGACTTCCCTAGTGGTGCAGTGGTTAAGAATCCGCCTGCCAATGCAGGGGACACGGGTTAGAGCCCTGGTCCGCAAGAGCCCACATGCTGTGGAGCAACTAAGCCTGTGAGCCACAGCTACCAAGCCCACACGCCACAACTACTGAGCCCATGCACAACAACTACTGAAACCTGGGCACCCAGAGCCTGTCCTCAGCAACAAGAGAAGCCACCGCAATGAGAAGCCCGTGCACTGCAACGAAGAGTGGCCCATTCTCGCCAGAACTAGAGAGAGCCCATGCACAGCAACGAAGACCCAATGCAGCCAAAAATAAAAAATATAAAATAAATAAGTAAATTTTTTAAAAAAGGAGGCAATTTGGAAAGAAAGGTGAAAAAGATGTGACCTCCTGGGGAAAACTGTACAGTACAAGTGGAGTTTTCCTTTTGTGTGTGTGTGTGTGTGTGTGTGTGTGCATTTCAATAGATGGGAAAGAGATGGGGTTTTAAAAAAATACAAAATGTATCCTTGATCTCCTTTGCTAAGATTGAATAGAATTGGTTAAGGGTTAAAGAATTTATCAACAAATGGAAACAGCATAGAACACGTGTTGTTTTATAATTAAAATTTCTAAAAAAGTTTAAAGAACAACAAGAGTAGAATCTAGTTAGACCCCCACACACAGGCATCCTTATATGTGGAGGCACAGAAATCGTTCCCTGGAGTGCATGTATCTGTTGTCTCATCATCATCTCAAAAACGTGAGGGCGCTACCACAGATAATGTTCCAGCAATCCTGTGTGCGCACGTATACAATCAAAGTACAAGTCAGACCCTTGGGTGGTTCAAGCATGGATAAGGAATACGACAGCCTTGTTTTCAAAGGGACATTGACTTTGTCCATGGTGCTTTTGGGGGCAGGAGTGAGTTTAATAGAGCTGGCCGACTGGTCTCTGGGTCATGGCCTTGTGGGAGAAGCTGAGTGGAGGGAGGTGTTTCCAGAGATCTCTGAGAGCCAGGGAGTCACAGCCAGATAGGAAGCACAAAGAGAAAGCCAGAAGGCAATCCTTGGGAAGAGTGTTAAGAATCAAGTTTGAGGGAGGGGGAAGATGGCGGAAGAGTAAGACGCGGAGATCACCTTTCTCCCCACAGATACACCAGAAAAACATCTACACATGGAATAGCTCCTACAGAACACCTACTGAAGGCTGGCAGAAGACCTCAGACCTCCCAAAAGGCAAGAAAGTCCCCACGTACCTGGGTAGGGCAAAAGAAAAAAGAATAAACAGAGACAAAAGGATAGGGACTGGACCTGCACCAGTGGGAGGAAGCTGTGAAGGAGGAAGGGTTTCCACACACTGGGAAGCCCCTTTGCGAGCAGAGACTGCGGGTGGCGCAGTGGGGAAAGCTTCGGAGCCACGGAGGAGAGCACAGCAACTGGGGTGCAGAGGACAAAGCAGAGAGATTCCCGCACAGAGGAGTAGGGCCGACCGGCACTCACCAGCACGAGAGGCTTCTCTGCTCACCCGCCAGGGCGGGCCCGGCTCCACGGCTAGCCAGGAGGGAGTCCGGGAAAAAGTCTGGAGCTGCCGAAGAGGCAAGAGACTTTTTCTTCCCTCTTTGTTTCCTGGTGCGCGAGGAGAGGGGATTAAGAGCGCTGCTTAAAGGAGTTCCAGAGACGGGCGCGAGCCGCGGCTAACAGCACGGACCCCAGAGCCGGGCATGAGATGTTAAGGCCGCTGCTGCCACCACCAAGAAGCCTGTGTGCGAGCACAGGTCACTATCCCCACCTCCCCTCCCGGGAGCTTCTGCAGCCTACCACTGCCAGGGTCCCGGGATCCAGGGACAACTTCCCCAGGAGATCGCACAGCGCGCCTCAGGCTGGTGCAATGCCCTGCTGGCCTCTGCCGCCACACGCCCGTCCCGCATCCGTTTCCCTCCCTCCCCCCGGCCTGAGTGAGCCAGAGCCCCCGAATCAGCTGCTCCTTTAACCCCGTCCTGTCTGAGCAAGGAACAGACACCCTCCAGCGACCTGCACGCAGAGGCGGGGCCAAATCCAAAGCTGAGCACCGGGAGCTGTGCGAACAAAGAAGAGAAAAGGAAATCTCTCCCAGCAGCCGCAGAAGTGGCGGATTAAATCTCCACAATCAACCTGATGTACCCTGCATCTGTGGAATACCTGAATAGACAATGAAACATCCCAAATTGAGGAGGTGGACATTGAGAGCAAGATTTATTATTTTTTTCCCTTTTCCTCTTTCTGTGAGTGTGTATGTGTATGCTTCTGTGTGAGATATTGCCTCTATAGCTTTGTTTTCACCATTGGTCCTAGGGTTCTGTTGGTCCGTTTTTTTTTTTAACTTAAAATTTTTTTTCTTAATAATAATTATTATTATTTTTAATAACTTTATTTTATTTTATCTTATTTTATTTTACCCTCTTTCTTTATTTCTACTTTCTCTCCCTTCTATTCTGAGCCGTGTGGATGAAAGGCTCTTGGTGCTCCAGCCAGGAGTCAGTGCTGTGCCGCTGAGGTGGGAGAGCCAACTACAGGACATTGGTCCACAATAGACCTCCCAGTTCCATGTAATATCAAATGGCAAAAATGTCCCAGAGATCTCCATCTCAACACCAAAACCCAGCTTCACTCAATGACCAGAGAGCTACAGTGCTGGACACCCTATGCCAAACAACTATCAAGACAGGAACACAACCCCACCCATTAGCAGAGAGGCTGCCTAAAATCATAATAAGGCCACAGACACCCCAAAACACACCACCAGATGTGGACCTGCCCACCAGAAAGACAAGATCCAGCCTCATCCACCAGAACACAGGCACTAGTCCCCTCCACCAGGAAGCCTACACAACCCCCTGACCCAACTTTAGCAACTGGGGACAGAAACCAAAAACAACGGGAAGTACGAACCTGCAGCCTGGTAAAAGGAGACCCCAAGCACAGTAAGATAAGCAAAATGAGAAGACAGAAAAACACACAGCAGATGAAGAAGCAAGATAAAAACCCACCAGACCTAACAAATGAAGAGGAAATAGGCAGTCTACCTGAAAAAGAATTCAGAATAATGATAGAAAACATGATCCAAAATCTTAGAAATAGAATAGACAAAATGCAAGAAACATTTAACAAGGACCTAGAAGAACTAAAGAGGAAACAAGCAATAATGAACAACACGAAAAATGAAATTAAAAGTACTCTAGAAGGGATCAATAGCAGAATAACTGAGGCAGAAGAACAGATAAGTGACCTGGAAGATAAAATAGTAGAAATAACTACTGCAGAGCAGAATAAAGAAAAAAGAGTGAAAAGAACTGAGGACAGTCTCAGAGCCCTCTGGGACAACATTAAATGCACCAACATTCGAATTATAGGGGTCCCAGAAGAAGAAGAGAAAAAGAAAGAGACTGAGAAAATATTTGAAGAGATTATAGTTGAAAACTTCCCTAATATGGGAAAGGAAATAGTTAATCAAGTCAAGGAAGCACAGAGAGTCCCATACAGGATAAATCCAAGGAGAAGCACGCCAAGACACATATTAATCAAACTGTCAAAAATACAAAGATAACATATTAAAAGCAGCAAGGGAAAAACAACAAATAACACACAAGGGAATCCTGATAAAGTTAATAGCTGAACTTTCAGCAGAAACCCTGCAAGCCAGAAGGGAATGGCAGGACATACTTAAAGTGATGGAGAAAAACCTGCAACAAAGATTACTCTATCTAGCAAGGATCTCATTCATATTTGATGGAGAAATTAAAACCTTTACAGACAATCAAAAGCTGAGAGAGTTCAGCACCACCAAACCAGCTTTACAACAAATGCTAAAGGAACTTCTCTAGGCAAGAAACACAAAAGAAGGGAAAGACCTACAATAACAAACCCAAAACAATTAAGAAAATGGGAATAGGAACATACATATCGATAAACACCTTAAATGTAAATTGATTAAATGCTCCCACCAAAATAGACAGACTGGCTGAATGGATACAAAAACAAGATCCATATATATGCTGTCTACAAGAGACCCACTTCAGATGTAGGGACACATACAGACTGAAAGTGATGGGATGGAAAAAGATATTCCATGCAAATGGAAACCAAAAGAAAGCTGGAGTAGCAATTCTCATATCAGAAAAAAATGACTTTAAAATAAAGACTATTACAAGAGACAAAAAAGGACACTACATAATGATCAAGGGATTGATCCAAGAAGAAGATATAACAATTGTAAATATTTATGCACCCAACATAGGAACACCTCAATACATAAGGCAAATACAAAGAGCCATAAAAGGGGAAATCGAAAGTAACACATCCATAGTAGGGGACTTTAACACCCCACTTTCACCAATGGACAGATCATCCAAAATGAAAATAAATAAGGACACACAAGCTTTAAATGATACCTTAAACAAGATGGACTTAGCTGATATTTATAGGACATTCCACCCAAAAACAACAGAATACACATTTTTCTCAAGTGCTCATGGAACATTCTCCAGGATAGATAATATCTTGGGTCACAAATCAAGCCTTGGTAAATTTAAGAAAATTGAAATTGTATCAAGTAGTTTTTCCAGTCACAATGTTATGAGACTACATATCAATTACAGGATATGATCTGTAAAAAATACAAACACATGGAGGCTAAACTGTACACTACTTAATAACGAAGTGATCACTGAAGAAATCAAAGAGGAAATAAAAAAAAATACCTAGAAACAAATGACAATGGAGACACAGCGACCCAAAAGCTATGGGATGCAGCAAAAGCAGTTCTAACAGGGAAGTTTATAGCAATACAATCCTACCTTAAGAAACAAGAAACATCTCGAATAAACAACCTAACCTTTCACCTAAAGTAATTAGAGAAAGAAGAACAAAAAAACCCCCAAAGTTAGCAGAAGGGTAGAAATCATAAAGATCAGGTCAGAAATAAATGAAAAAGAAATGAAGGAAACAATAGCAAAGATCAATAAAACTAAAACTGGTTCTTTGAGAAGATAAACAAAATTGATAAACCATTAGCCAGACTCATCAAGAAAAAAAAGGGAGAAGACTCGAATCAATAGAATTAGAAATGAAAAAGGAGAAATAACAACTGACACTGCAGAAATACAAAAGATCATGAGACGTTACTACAAGCACCTCCATGTCAATAAAATGGACAACCTGGTAGAAATGGACAAATTCTTAGAAATGCACAACCTGCCAAGATTGAATCAGGAAGAAGTAGAAAATATGAACAGACTAATCACAAGCACTGAAATTGAAACTGATTAAAAATCTTCCAACAAACAAAAGCCCAGGACCAGATGGCTTCACAGGGGAATTCTACCAAACATTTAGAGAAGAGCTAACACCTATCCTTCTCAAACTCTTCCAAAATATAGCAGAGGGATGAACACTCCCAAACTCATTCTACGGGGCCACCATCACCCTGATACCAAAACCAGACAAGGATTACACTAAGAAAGAGAACTACAGGACAATATCACAGACGAACATAAATGCAAAAATCCTCAACAAAATACTAGCAAACAGAATCCAACAGCACATTAAAAGGATCATACCCCATGATCAAGTGGGGTTTATTCCAGGAATGCAAGGATTCTTCAATATATGCAAATCAATCAACGTGATACACCATATTAACAAATTGAAGGAGGAAAACCATATGATCATCTCAAGAGATGCAGAGAAAACTTTCAACAAAATTCAACACCCATTTATGATAAAAACCCTGCAGAAAGTAGGCATAGAGGGAAATTTCCTCAACATAATGAAGGCCATATAGGACAAACCCACAGCCAACATCGTCATCAATGGTGAAAAACTTAGACCATTTCCACTAAGACCAGGAACGAGACAAGGTTGCCCACTCTCACCACTCTTATTCAATATAGTTTTGGAAGTTTTAGCCACAGCAATCAGAGGAGAAAAGGAAATAAAAGGAATCCAAACAGGAAAAGAAGAAATAAAGCTGTCACTGTTTGCAGATGACATGATACTATACATAGAGAATCCTAAAGATGCTACCAGAAAACTTCTAGAGCTAATCAATGAATTTGGTAAAGTAGCAGGGTACAAAATTAATGCACAATAATCTCTGGCATTCCTATACATAATGATGAAAAATCTGAAAGTGAAGTTAAGAAAACACTCCCATTTACTACTGCAACAAAAAGAATAAAATATCTAGGAATAAACCTACCTAAGGACACAAAAGAACTGTATGCAGAAAATCATGACACTGATGAAAGAAATTAAAGATGATACAAATAGATGGAGAGACATACCATGTTCTTGGATTGGAAGAATCAACATTGTGAAAATGACTCTACTACCCAAAGCAATCTACAGATTCAATGCAATCCCTATTAAACTACCAATGGCATTTTTCAGAGCACTAGGACAAAAAATTTCACAATTTGTATGGAAACACAAAAGACCCCGAATAGCCAAAGCAATCTTGAGAACGAAAAACAGACCTGGAGGAATCAGGCTCCCTGACTTCAGACTATACTACAAAGCTACAGTAATCATGACAGTATGGTACTGGCACAAAAACAGAAATATAGGTCAATGGAACAGGATAGAAAGCCCAGAGATAAACCCATGCACATATGGTCACCATATCTTTGATAAAGGAGGCAGGAATGTACACTGAAGAAAGGACAGCTTCTTCAATAAGTGGTGCTGGGAAAACTGGACAGGTACATGTATGTATGTGTGAGATTAGAACACTCCCTAACACCATACACAAAAATAAGCTCAAAATGGATTAAAGACCTAAATGTAAGGCCAGACACTATCAAACTCTTAGAGGAAAACATAGGCAGAACACTCTATGACATAAATCACAGAAAGATCCTTTTTGACCCACCTCCTAGAGAAATGGAAATAAAAACAAAAATAAACAAATGGGACCTAATGAAACTTCAAAGATTTTGCACAGCAAAGGAAACCATAAACAAGACAAAAAGACAACCCTCAGAATGGGATAAAATATTTTCAAATGAAGCAACTGACAAAGGCTTAATCTCCAAAATTTTTAAGCAGCTCATGCAGCTCAATACCCAAAAAACAAACATCCCAATCCAAAAAAGGGCAGAAGACCTAAATAAACATTTCTCCAAAGAAGATATACAGATTGCCAACAAACACATGAAAGAATGCTCAACATCATTAATCATTAGAGAAATGCAAATCAAAACTACAATGAGATGTCATCTCATATCGGTAAGAACGGCTATCGTCAAAAAATCTAGAAACAATAAATGCTGGAGAGGGTGTGGAGAAAAGGGGACACTCTTGCATGCTGGTGGGAATGTGAATTGGTACAGTTACTATGGAGAACAGTATGGAGGTTCCTTAAAAAACTACAAATAGAACTACCATATTACCCAGCAATCCCACTACTGGGCATATACCCTGAGAAAACCGTAATTCAAAAAGAGTCATGTACCAAAATGTTCATTGCAGCTCTATTTACAATAGCCAGGAGATGGAAGCAACCTAAGGGTCCATCATCGGAAGAATGGATAAAGAAGATGTGACACATATATACAATGGAATATTACTCAGCCATAAAAGAAACAAAATTGTGCTATTTGTAATGAGGTGGATAGACCTAGTGTCTGTCATACAGAGTGAAGTAAGTCAGAAAGAGAAAGACAAATACCGTATGCTAACACATACATATGGAATTTACGGGGAAAAAAAATGTCATGAAGAACCTAGGGGTAAGACAGGAATAAAGACACAGACCTACTAGAGAATGGACTTGAGGATATGGGGAGGGGGAAGGGTAAGCTGTGACAAAGCGAGAGAGAGGCATGGACATATATACACTACCAAACGTAAAATAGATAGCTAGTGGGAAACAGCTGCATAGCACAGGGAGATCAGCTCGGTGCTTTGTGACCACCTAGAGGGGTGGGATAAGGAGGGTGGGAGGGAGGGAGACGCAAGAGGGAAGGGATATGGGAACATATGTATATGTATAACTGATTCACTTTGTTATGAAGCAGAAACTAACACACCATTGTAAAGCAATTATACTCCAATAGAGATGTTAAAAAAAAAAAAAAAGAATCAAGTTTGAGGAATTGGTACAAATTATAAACAGCAGGTCAGGCGAAGGATGAGGGACCAAGGAGATTAGGTGCAGATAAAAACTGTCGTTTGGTGGAGATTTTAAAATGGAGAGTGGATGCAAAAAAGTTGTGGATGCGGACTGTAAATGAGGCAGGAATGCAGTGGAAGGAAGCAGCAGTTGAAAAGCTGTGCCCAAGGGTCTCACGATGTCTTGTGGCTGAAGGAAAGATTTAACTGGCAAAGGAATTGCCAGGCTTTGTTTGCGCTGGGGGTCCAGCCTGGGAACCACCCCTTAGCCTGGATAGGAGACTCCCCACATAGAGGCAAGACCTGATTCTTTTAACAAGACCTGATGATTCCTGGAAGGTTTATTTAGCTTCTGTAATTTTTGAAACCCCAGAGAGAAAAGTGATAAAATATTTGCCCAAATTGGTGCAACCATCTTAAATGTTTCTACTCTTTCTTTATGCCTGACTCAACACCAACACATTAGAAAAAAGAAACGTGCAAACAAACCCAAACTGGGCTCAAAAAACCATTTACAAGCAATGTAGAGGGGTCTTGGAGAGGGAGACAGGGATTGTGCACATATTTGGAAAGCAAAATTTCCTAAGAATCCTCCTTGAACATTTATTTTCTTTCAGGAATTCTACTCCTTGAGGCAGTTCCTGCCTCTTTAACCGCATCTTCACCTGCTTCTCCACTCTTCCCGTTCTCCTTGTCCATCCCCTTTTGTCCTGGAATCTTCACTTCCTTTGCCTCCATCTTCTCTCCCGCAGCACAATTTGGCCTCCTCAGCTTTCCCATTCTCTCCACCTATCACCTCTCCCTCAGGGTGTCCTTTCTCTTTACAAGGCAGGAGAAGGGAAGGATTTTACATTTAAAAAGTAACTTTCCCTGTCACATAAGGAATTCAAATCATTGCTTCGAGTTCCTTGCTCAGCGTGATACAAATTTGAGTCAAGCATCTCGATTTAGATGCTGGGGTGAGCTGCTGGGAAAGAGGACTGCGGCCAGTTGGGATTCTTGGACTCCAGTCCCAGCCCAGCTACAAAACTGATTGACCTGTACCTGGCAAGACTAGCACTTCTATGAGTTTTGTGCAACATGAGGATGTCGGCCTGGACGACAGGAGCGCGAGTGACAGCCAGCACCTGGGCAGAAAGCACTCGCAGGTCACAAAGCACTTTTCACAGTTATATCATTAAATTTTTGCATAGCCTGCAAGGCTTTGGGGTCCACAGCTGACAGATGATGATAATCAGAGGGATTATCTAATTTGTTCAAGGTCACACAATTAGAAAGTGGTCAAGGCTGTATCAGAAACACAGATGGATGTAGAAGCATAAAATCTCAGTGCAAATGTAGATGCCCTTCCCCTCCAAGAGCCTTTTATTTCTCCATTGAAAAAGACACGGTCAAATACATTTGGTGTCAGTGAGCCCCAATAGCTTCAGGAACAACTACATATTTCTAGTGTATTTTAACCCTTTATAAAAATTCATTCTCATTTATTCATTGTATTAACATGGGACTCAACATGTCTTCAAATTCAGTCTTCTAATCTTTTGAATAAGCTGGTATTACAGAGATGGCACTGCTATCAGAGAGTCAACAGGCTTCTTCAGAAAGCTTGTTAGAATGCAGATTACTAAGCCCGTCCCAGACATTCAGGTGGCCTGGAGTCAGGGTCCAGGTGACTTGTGCAAATGGCCCAGGGCCCACATATTAAGAAACACTGGTCTTGCTTATAGCCCCTGGAAATCCAGAGCCACTGAATTTTCTTGGAATAGAACTGGAGATTTCTTTTCTGATAAGCTTTGAGATTGAGTAGAAATAAACAATCTGGCCACAGCCTCTATGGTATGGCCGGCCATGGTGCTGGAAATCAGGCAATCCATTTAAAACATTTTTTTCCCTCCAAGGAGACCATTTTCCTTTAGGGAAGACATTAAACTTTCATGTTATTGAGGAAAAAAATCATTTTAGAGTTTAGGGAATTTAGGAGGGACGGAGGACACCTGATGAAGAACAAAGCAAGGAGGCCCAGAAAGAGAAAATAGAAGGACCGAGAACACACTCCCAGCTGGTCCTCAGCCTGGGCTCATGTCCACCTGGGAAGATCTGAAAATAAGAATGCCTGGGTTCCGCCTCCAGAGATTCTGATGGAATTAGTCAGCATGCAGCCTAAGCGTCAGGATTTTTAAAAACTTTCCAGATGATTCTAACGTACCGCTAAATGGAGAACCGCTCCTTACTTCTGCCCCTGCTCACTTTGCTCAGCAAAAGGTAGGAGGTTTGTGCCCAAGTGAAAACTGTAGCTGCAAAACAGCACACCCACTGAGCCCACATGGGACTAGAAAACCTTGTGTTCCGTGTTGCCACACTCCTGGGACCACAGCAGGTGTTGACTGAGTCAAATGTAACGTTTTTTATTTTTATTTTTTGGCCATGCCATGTGGCTTGTGGGATCTTTGTTCCCCAACCAGGGATTGAGCCCGGGGCCTTGGCAGGGAGAGCAGGGAGTCCTAACCACTGGACCGCCAGGGAATTCCCCCAAATGTAAGGCGTTTAAAGGAGCAGCATTTTGTCTTGCGCTTTGGTCTTGGCATAGATGCACATTCAATGGATCTAGATAATAGCAAACTGATTGCAAGCACTCTGGTGTTTAGTGTGCATGTAAAAGTTTATGGTTTATTGAAATGGGCACCAGCAAGGGTCTCCTAACCCACAAAGGAAGTCTTTAACGGCCTGTGGGTTGGCAGCTCACAGTAGAGAGAGCGGGTCTCTTTTTTCTGTGTGTTGCGGGAATTGGGTTCGTGAGTTTTCGCGATTTTCACTTATGTAAAATCCCAGCCACAATGTTGCATTTCCATTAACTTAGTGGATACAGTTGTGTGTTCTGGCATGACTTCCAGCAATAGTCCCTGCACTGGTGAAGTCTTGCTCTTTGACACTGACCTATAAAACGTGTTATAATGATCTAAAATAAGGGAAAGAAATGAAAAATAAAACCAGCCACAGAGGCATTTTGAAATGAGGTAAGATTTGAAATGGCTTTGGCACGTGCAGTGTCCTATAAAGTCAAGTCCACGACTCAGCTTTTCTTTCATTTTTAAAAGATTCTTGAAAAAAAATACAGTAATATTTATATGATAAAAGACTGGGGATTGTGAATTCATAGCAAAAGCTGTCTTACAGAAAGAATCAGGACCTGCTTGCTAACAGCTTATCTTGTACATCTTATAGCCAGCCACAGGCAGTCACAAAAATCTCTAGGCTGTGTTTAGAGATTGTCTACCAAGAGCAGGTTATTATATAAAGATGTCTAAGATAGCACTTGATACCCATCACACAAAACACCTAATTTCCATTTAATGGCCAAAAATAATATCATCAACATTCTTAAAAGAAACAAGCTTACACACGTCAAACTCAAAAATGAAATGCCCTAGTTGCCACCTCCTACCAAACCAGACCCCAGGGCCACCTATAGAGAAGATGTCTATTTCAAGTCTAAGAAACATCTCCCAGACTTGTATGTTCCTTAAACGTCCTTTTCTCTTTTTAAGTGAAAAGCTGTGCAGAGCCGTGGCTGAGAGCTCAGCTTTGAAGTCAGGTAAAGCTGGGTTTGACTCCTAGCTCTGTTATTTACTTGCTGTTTGACCAAGTCAGCTACTTATCCTCTATGAGAATCAGTTTCCTAATTTGCAAAGTGGGCCTTAGCTACTTCATAGGACTGTTGTGAAGACCAAGCTGAGTGGTGGACCTGACTTTATAGCACACCACATGTGCTAAAGCCATTTCAAATCTTACCTCATTTCAAAATGCCTCTGTGGCTGGTTTTATTTTTCATTTCTTTCCCTTATTTTAGATCATTATAACACGTTTTATAGGTCAGTGTCAAACAGCAAGACTTCACCAGTGCAGGGACTATTGTTGGAAGTCATGCCAGAACACACAACTATATCCACTAAGTTAATGGAAATGCAACATTGTGGCTGGGATTTTACATAAGTGAAAATCTCGAAAAAATAAACATGAAAGGCTTAGTAAAGAGCACCACAGTAGAGTAGCTTCTGCAGAATTAGCAGCACAGGGCCGAGTTTGTATGGAATTATCTTCGATTCGGCATACAGTGGCTGGTGGATGTAGGGGACAAGGAAACAAAAGATGACTTTCAAATTTTTTGCTTAGTAGCAAAAAAAATTTTTTTACTCTTTTATATCATCTTCATAGCCAGAATGCTCTTGTAGATTTATTTAATGCTTTTTACTTGAAATATTAATAGTAAATTTTCTGACACTGGGTTACTTTCTGCATTTTACAAGTCACCTAAACTCCTTTTCTTAGTCTTCACTGAGAGAAGCACTAAGTAAAGAGAGAGAGAGAGAGAGAGAGGGAGATACTGGGTTAAATTTTAGTAAAGTGAGATCCTCGTAGCTCCAAGGCCCCCAAGCCTAGGCTGGCAGCGGATGCTGGGATGGCGGGAAGCGGGGCAGCTATGATTTTCTACGTCTCACCACCTTACACTTACACTTAATAATAAATATTTATGGAAACGAATGAATGAATTAGCCCTGCTCTGTTGTGTGCTGACAGCTATTTGTGTGAACTAACAATGACAAATGCTTCCCTCAGTATCTCAATTCCTGGGTAAGTCATTAATATTTATCCAGAAAATGCTGGCTCTGTGGGTGTCTGGAATATTCAGCACTTCCTGAGACGTCTACCTGTACATAATTCCATTGCCAGTGCGTTGGCTGCAAACTTTGTTATATGAATAATGGACAGTTATGAGCATTTTTGGCCTTCCAGCACATGGGCCTCCTTCCTGTGCTGGGGAAATCTTCCAGAGTGGGGGCTCTTAACTGGAAGTGGAGTGCCACTTCTCAGAAGCTCTGAACACCCTTATTGTTCCAGACCCCTAGAGATTGGCAGGAACCTAAATTCGCCTCCGCAGACGATCACCACGGGGTCCCAAGGTCTGGAGTGAGTACGGCACGGGGAGCAGAGGCAGCTGATCATACCTTCCAGAGGCAGGAGGAGTGCTTGCCTCCACCTCCAGTCTCTAGAGAGACATCGGAGTCAAGAGTCCAGCGCTGCAGCCAGGCATCCGTCATCAGCTCTGTGACAGCACTCTGTTCCCCACATGTGTTCTGCCTAAACTCTCCCTTGCTCCTGCCTAGCCTCCTTAGGTGTCTGCCCATCTTATAAACAAAGCTGGTTCTCCAGACTTCTGGTTGAGTCTGTAATTTATGAAGTATTGTCCCAATAAATTCCTTTTCTGATTAAGTTACCCAGAATCGGTTTGTATGGTTTTCAACCAAGAATTCTGATAGTCACAGTAAGACTGGATGGAGTTTGTGAAAGATGAATAAGGGCATACAATCTTTTTAAATTAATTAATCTTTTAAAAGCAATTGTCATTACACTCATGTAATTAACACTAGTTAATTAATAGTAGTTAACACTCTGTTCATTTTTATAATCAATCCAATGCCTAGCATGAATTAAGAACTCAATAAATATCTTTGTTGAATGAATGAAGAAAACGCAATAATTGAAATTAAGAACTCATTAGCTAAGCTTGACACCAGGTTGAACATGCAAAGACAGGTGAGCTAGAAGAGAGCTGAGTAGAAAATTTTCAGGCAACAGCAGCTGCAAAGAAATATGTTTGTGCTTTATGTCCCCATGAAACTTACAGTCTAGCTAAGAAGAGGAGACTGACTCTCAAGAAACAATTTGCGAACAGCAAAAGACAGAATTGTATATAAATAAGGGGCAAATGGGGAAAAGTGATGGAAGAATGTACATACTGTGTTCATTTGACATTCCTCTTTTGGTGTTTGTTGAATTATCCTTCACTCGCCAAGCATAAAGATGTGGGCAGGAAACGATCCAGAACAGAATATCCATGTACTCATTGTATTAGTTTTGAATGATGTCAGCTGAAACATTTATTCTCTGAGATCTGTGTATTGACCGAGCTATAATGCCAGGTTTGTCTATTGAGGTTTGGTTCAGAAATAGCCGTTGTTCTCTCTAATTAGAGAAGGCAAAGAACAGAAGTCTTGTTCAGCGACATCCCTGATTCCAGTCAACCTCTGTGGAAGCTACGGAGTCATACAGAGGGCTCCTCTGTCACTAGATGTATCAGCCAAGCACAAGCAAATCAAAATAATTTAAGAAGGATTTAATATAGAGACTATTTTCAAACAGTGTCGGGAGCTCACAGGAGATAGTGAAATACCCTGGGCTGTTACCTGCTGTAGGTCCAAGGGGACAAGGCGAGAGAGTAACTATTAAAAACTGGAAGGAGAAGGTCATAGAGAGATGGCCACCTAAGAGGAACTGTGACTTTGAATCAAGGGAATCAGCCTGCCCTGGAAAACACTGCTGAAAGGAAATCTGACTTACTCTCCTCCTTAACGTATTGAATAACCCAGCCAGAAGCCAGAGGATAAGAAAGGTTGTTGGTATCATCTATGTAGCCTCCAGGAGACAAGGAGCAGGGTGGGGAGGGGAGGGATTAATCTGGAGGGAAAAAGGAACATTATCTATCCCACCACAGAAGAGTGGTTTTCAGTGTGTTATACCCCTTAACTAATTTGAAGGACACATAAAGATTTTCCTAGGGGTATGTGGCAAGGGGAGCTCTAAGACACACAAGCTCTATATCTTTGACTTGAATTTGTATTCTTTCCTAATATTGATCTGCCAGAGAATGTGCCTTTGGTTGAGGCTACTTTTTTCCCTACCTCCCCTTCCACAAAGGCCGTAATTAAGCTTTTTTTTTTTTAAGTTGTATCTTACCCATCACGAAAGAAAGATATACCTCTTATCTACATTGATGCATTACCATGAAGTATGAAAACCTTTGAAATGACAAACAAAGGTACAACTTGAAACATTGGTGTCTGTGAACTCTCTTTCATCAAAATTTATAACATATTTAAATTATTGTGATCAATTGTGCACCTGGTAAATTTGCAATGGTTACTCAATCCACAGGAAAAATTTTCTGATATTTAGAGCAGCGATTGCCAACAATGGCTGCACATTATAAAGACTTGGAGAGATTTAAATATACCTTAATGCAAAAAGCACCCAAGACCAATTAAATAAGAATTTTTAGGGGTAGGACCTATATATCAGCAATTTTTAAAGCTCCCTAAGTAATTCAAACTACAGACAAAAATGAGAACCATTTAATTAGAGACTTAGAGAATTAGAAACCATTGGTCATAAAAATTAAATTCAAAAAATATTTTGTTTAAGAAAAATATTATATGGAAATCATAAGACATTTAAATCTAAGATTACATAGGATACTTTTGGAGAAACTAGAATGAAACTATGTAAATAAACCAGTTCAAGGAATGAAAGAAACAGTTCTAACATAGAACTTCTAAACAAATAGATAATGGTATTTATCAAATTTTTACTATGTTAGGCTGAGAGAGAGTAGCTTTCAGCAGACCATACTTCTGATGAGGAAACTAGAAATGCTGGATAAAACACAAATACATTGTAAAGCAATTATACCCCAATAAAGATGTTAAAAAAATAAAAAAAAATAAAAAAATAAAGAAGGAAAAAAAAAAACACAAATAAAAATTCTCTTGACCTCGTAGAGGTCATCAAAGGACTACTAAGGTAACCAAGACTTGACAAGCCAAGATCTCAGAGCAAAGAAAGAAAGGTGCACTGACATTCCTTGAAACAAATTACAAATTGAGGTATTTGCTGATTTCAGCCCTGGACAAGAGGCTGAAGACTCAAGAAGAGCATCATGGTGAAGAGGCACAGAAATCAGCAGAGCTTTAGGCAATCTTACAGGCTCAGGAGGCAAAATTTATAGTTAGGGGTGCCGAGGCATCTAGGACTTGGGGGACCAAGATCTTAGAGAAAGGATGTACAAAGAAATAAGCCCCGTGCAAAGTGTTTTCCCTTCAAAGGAATGTGCCAAATATTAATCTTCTCAGGGCAAAATGCTATGTATCTAAGCCAAACAGCTTCTGAAATGCAGAGCGGTATTTTCAGCAGTGTCAGAGGGTGGTAAGATTCACTGATTGTAGCAAATGTACCACTCTGATGAAGGACGTTGATAGTAGGGGCGGCTGTGGGGGGTGGGGGGTGAGCAGGGGGTATTTGGGAACTCGTTCTTCTTGCTGTTCAGTCTTGCTGTGAACCTAAAACTTCTCTAGAAATAGAGTCTATTTCTTAAATAATGTCAAGCATACCAAGAAATGGGACCAAAAAGAAGAAGAAAAGAGAACTATTGATGACCCAGTTACTGAAGTACTAGACACAGACTTTCATCTGTGTCAACATATTCAAGAAAATGAATGTTAAGATGTAGAATTTCAATAAGAAACTAAAATATATTTTAAAACATCAAGTGGAAATTATCAAAATGAAAAATACAATAATATAAATGAGGAATTCAATAGATAACCTTGACAACAGATTGGATATAAAAAGGATTAGTGAACTGAAAGACAGAATAATAGATATTCTAGAGAGAGAGAATAAGAATAAGAAATATCTGAGGCATAATGAAATTCCATCAGAGGGACATCCTATACTCTACCTGACCAGCACTCCTCAAAATTGTCAAGGTAATCAAAAACAAGAACAGTCAACACCAAGGGGAACCTAAGGAGACATAACAATCAATGTTAGTTTATTAATTATAACAAATGTACCATATTAATGTAAGATGTTCATAATAAGGGAAACTATGTGTGGCTGTATATGGGAATTTTCTATAATACCTGCTCAATTTTTCTATAAATATAAAACTATTCTAAAGTACAAAGTCTATTAATTAAAAAGAGGACATTATGAATAACTTTATTCCAATACATTTGAAAGTTTAAAAACCACAATTGAAAACCACAATTTTGATAGCTCAAAAACCACAATTTACCAAAATTGATGGAAGCAGAAATTTTTAAAATCTGAATATTCTTATATCTGTTAAAGAAATTGAATCTGTAACTAAAAATCTTCTTAATTACAAACAAAGATATCTCCAATAACACCTAATTTTAGAGGTAAATTCTCCAAAATATTTAAGAAAGAAATGACACCAATCTTAAACAAACTTTTCCAGAGAAGAGAATAATTGCTTCTTTAATGAGGGCAGTAAAAATGTGATTTCAAAATATGGTAAGACCATTAAAACAGACAAAAATTATAAGCCAATCTCTTAAGAACACAGATATTTAAATCTATGAAAGTATTAGCAAATTAAATCCAGATATATATCATACACATATACATACACATACATATATGGCAATGTAATTTACCCAGTAGCAGAAAGAGGGAGAAAAATTATATAATCATCTCGATAAATAAAGAAAAATGTTTAATATAATTTAATACTAAATCATAATTTTAAAAGTTTAGCAAACCAGGGATAGAGGAGAGTATTTACAAAAATTTTCTTTCTCTGATAAATAATATTTAACAAAAACATCATATTTAATTAGTACATATTGATAGCTGTCTTCATGAGATTAGGATGAATCAAAGATGCCCACTATCACCTTTTCTATTCAACACTGTATTTGAGGTCTTATCCATTTCAATAAGGCAAGGAGAACAAAGTTTTAATAAATGGAAAGAGAGGAAATTGTCACCAGAAGATGACAGTATTGCATGCATAGAAGCCTTCCAATTAAAAAACTAATAAAATTAATAAAACAATTTACAAAGTTATGAATAAAAGATTAATATATAAAAATTAAATGTACTTCTATATTTCAACAATAAAGAGAAATTTAATTTCGAAGTGATACAATTTATTTGTTAGAAATCTAAAGGAACACTGAAAACTACAAAACATTATTGAGAAAAATTGAACAAGATCTAAGTAAGTGGTAGACATGCCATGTTTATATGTTGGAAGACTCAGTATTAGAAATATATCTTCAAATTAATCTAATATATACTATATATCACAATATATATCAATATAACCTCAGTCAAAATCCAAGCTGGTGTGTGTGTGTGTGTGTGTTTGTGTGTATGTGTAAAACAGATTCTAATTTTGTATAGAAATGGAGAGAGTCAAGAATAATCAAAGTAATATTGAAAATGAATGAGATGGGAAATGTATACCACTAGACCATATTATAAACCTGTTGGGATTAAGATGGTATGGGACCTGCAAAAGAAAGGGCAAATAGACTAATGGAACTGAATAGTCTCCAGAAACAGCCATGCATATAAGATCACCTAATTTATAACAAAGATGGCCTTGTAGTGTTATGCTGAAATAAATGTCTTTTCAGTAAATGTTACTGGGTCAATTGTATGTAGGGGGAAAATTAATATTAGCTTTACCTCACACAATGCACAAACAATCAATTCAAATTGACTTTTACCTAATCAGTTAGGTAGTACAATACTAGTTGTATAATTAAATGTGGATGCTAAACCAATAAACGTAGATGAAAACTTGCAAGAATATTTTTTTGATGTTGGGTGGATAAAACTTTCTTATACAGGATACAAAAGATACTAACCATAAAGGGAAATAATTGAACATTGGTCTATGCTAAAATGAACAACTTTTACATTGAAAGACACCACTGGTAGAGTAAAATGAAAGCCAAAGAGTAGAAGAAGATATCTGTGAAAGGTATCAATACATCAGACAAAGGACTTACACAGAGAATATATAAAGAACACCTATAAATCAGTAAGAAAATGAAAAACTCAATAGAAAAATGGGAAGAAATCTGAATACACACTTCACAAAAACAGGATATCTAAATGGCCAAAATTATTGAAAAAAAAGCTCAAATTTCATACACATCAGAATAAGTAAAATGAAAAAGACAGACTCCCAAAGGATGTGAAGCAACTAAAATCATCATGCACTTCTAGTAAAAATGTAATTTGATACAAACACCCTGGAAAAATGGTACATAGTACCAAATAAAGCTAAATATATGCTTGACCTTATGACCTAACAATTCCACTGTTAGATATTTACTTAACATAAATGTTTACATACTTCACAAAAGGCATGCACAAAAATATTTATAGAAGCACACTCATAATAGCCAAAAATTGGAAAGAAGCCAAGTGTTCACCAACAGCATAATAAATAAAATGCAGTATATTCCTATCATGGAATACAATACAGCAACGAGAAAGAAGTATTGCTACATGAAACATAAATCTCATAAAGATAAATCTGAGCAAAAGAAGCCATACTTAAAAGAATAACTACTGAATAATTCCATTTATATAAAGTTTAAGAATAGGAAAACGAATCTATGTTGCTAAAATCACAATAACACTTACTCTGGGGCAGGGGAATGGCTTTGGGAGAAGTAAAGAGGAACTTCTTTATTTGCTTGTTTGCTGCTTACATGGATATGTGGTTCACTTTTAAAACCAGTGAGATGTACACTTAACACTTGTGAACATTTTTAATGAATGTTATACTTCAATAAAAAGTAGGTTTTTAGAAAAATCACTATGGTATTTTGATGCCATCAGTATCTTTAAAAGAATAAAATAATGGTTGAAATTTTAAATGTTATTTATGGACAACACGCTGGAAAATGATATCGTTTACAATTATTTAGTGTTTTGGTGAAAGTATTTTAGATGTTCACTTAAACATTTGTCAGACAGTATATCATTTTTCTCTTTAAAATATTTTGGTAGATGTCTGAGAAAAAAGATTGAGGACCACTATTATAGTTTGTAGCACTCTCAGTAGAGGAAGCAGAGCTTTATTCGGGTGCTACTTCAGTAAGGGACTGTGGACCTGTATGTATTTAATACTCTCCCAGTGTAGGTCTCAAGTTCGTCAAACATTAGGGCATGTTTATAAAGTTGGTGATATAAGTAGGTGAAGTGCTGTAGCTGATGAAAAGTTGTTAGCGAATTCAATGGTCATGCCAGCAGTGCTCTAGGATGTCAGTTGTGGGCAGAAATCATCCCTAGGATCAGCAATGCTTTCTTCTCCCTGTCCTTCCCACATGTTACTGGTAGAGGGGGAGGCAGTGGTCATACAGATGAGGGAATAAACCTTTTTACCGATCCTTTCTTGCTTTCTGGGAAATTGTTCCCTGTTAGGCAGGTGAAGTGTCTTCAGTCCCAGCTTTGGGCATATTTGGAGGTAGGGGCAATGGCTTGTTCTGATTCTTCTGCTTCTAGAATTTTCTAGAATTTACTAAGTCCACCTCTTTGATCAGGTCACTCTGCTTCTTCTCCCCTCTTCCTATGCTTGAAGTCTTCAAGAAACTCTCCACATAAAATGTAAGTTACTGGTCAGTTCTACATCTGCCTCTGTGCTGACACCCTCCATCCTCATCCTTCAACCTCAAAATCTCTGCACCTTCCTCCCCCTCCTCCTTCACCTGTGATTGCAATCTCATCTCTCTCCCCTGTTTCCTGCTTCATCCATTATACTGTTCTTCTATGTACCTTCAATGTCCTTGCTGCCAATAAATTCTTCCCTTTTTGTTTTAGCTACAAAGTCTTTATTCTTCCCCCAAATTTCCCTTTTGTCTCTATTCCCCCCTTGGGTACCAAATTTTGTTGTCCATCTCTCTGAAGGAATAGTCTGGTCTTAGAAACAAACTTGCACTCCAGTCATTCGCTATGTAAACTCATACTATCTGGATCCTGACCCATAATTACATGGAAAAATCTCATGGAAGAGTTGTCTGATGGACAAATCCAATAACCTATTTCAGTCCTCATCTTCTCTGACTCACCTGTGTCATTTTCCCCTGTAGACCAGTCTCTCCTCTGCAGGACAACTATCTTTGCTTTGATAAGGTGGAAGTTACTGACCTAGTTCCCTCTCTCATCAACTCCTTCTGTGTCTTCCTTTCTTTCTCTTGGCATCCAGCCTTGTAAAAGGGGGAGTTCCTTCAGGCACTGCACTAAGAATACCTCTTACTACACCTCACACTCCTTGTGCTTGCCTTCTCATTCATTCCCTGGTGTTGGCCTTACACATAGGAGCTCCAAACATGTGTTGCAGTGAGAACTGAGGCCTCAGCGAGGGCTCTTGGGTTGGATCTGTTGACTCTTAAATCATTTATTTATTTACTCACTCAACAAGATGATGGTTGCACGGTGTTTTGTGTGTGTTTGTATGTTTGGCATTAAGCTGGAATGTTTTCAATTTTAAGGTACCCAAGAGCAGAGGCCATGCATATTTAACTAACTCTCCACTCTTTAGTAATGATGATGTTGGCGATTTGAAAGCTTCATCTTTCTTACTTCTTTAAGTCTCACAATAACATCTCAAGTGGCCCTTTTCCCTGATAATCCCAACTTTTCACCAATGACTTGGCCTCTGGATGTAAGGGCAGCATATGGGAAACCAGTCAGAAATAAACAGTGCTTCTCCAGCAGTGCGTGAATCAGCAGCCACAAGTTTACATTTTGGAAATAGTTTTGGCAGTTGAGGAAATGTTCCTGAGCTCATTGGAACTGTTATCTCTGAGTGGAAAGAAGGAGTCATCTGAGGGTGAGGTGGGGCAAAATGAAATCAGTGGAGAAGAGGTAGCAATTAGGCTAACTCAACAGCAACATGGGAAAGGTTAGAAACAAATATTCCACTGAAACTGAATGTGATTTAGAGCCAGAAAATTCCTAGGAAACCACATGAGCCAAACCTCTCATTTCACAGATAAGGGGCCCAGAACAGTTGTTACACGAATATGTCAAAGGCAGAACCACACCAGGATTCCACAGCTCCCATGCCCAGTCCCTGCTGCCGTGGGATGCTTTCAGGACACAGTCTGCCCAGTGCTGGCCTGACGGTCCTCTCTGGTGGGCCTTTTAGGCTCTCAGGAGCCTTCAGAAGCATAGCCAACAACAACTTAGCAACACTTTCACAGAAAATCAAAGAAGGCAACAGTTTTGCGGGAGCTAAGTTGCCCACGTTGTACGTAGATTTTTTTCTTCCACCAGAGTCTTAACATCATCCTAGATGAGATTATCCATGTGTTGACTCAGCCATCGTCCCCGCCTTGTGGTTTCTTGACCTTATACTCCATTCCTACACATCAGTCCCCTACCAGGCCCACAGTCCAGATTGCCACTGCCAGGAACTGCTGTCTCAGGAAAATTTCACTCTCCGACATCTGTCTCTGGTTCTTTCACTTCTCACACTAGCTATGTCTGTTCTGTGAATTTTCCAGTCCCACTCTGCCTCCCTACCCTCCCACACTTCTCTTGGCTTCACTTTTCTCACCCAGCTTGGACCCCATACTCAGTAATTTCAACCACATCCTTGCCAGCATCTTTGAGTCTCTCACCTCCATGGTCTCTGAGTGTTGGGGCCAACAATTCATAACCTCACTTAAACCCATCACTTCCATTTGCTCTGTTCCTAATGGCCTGCTAAGTTCAGTTGAAGAAAATTACAAAGTTATAAAAATTAGCCACTGGTGCGTATTTATCATTTGCACCCTCACTTGGACCCTCACTAAAGCTCATCAGTCTTTTTATTCTCAGCCTCTTTCTATCTCCCAGATTGCGAAGTTCTCACTTTAGCTCTTTCACTTGCCTGCCATGACCCTCAGAGATGACCTCATCTCCTAAGAGACCAGAAAAGGACCCAATGATGTACCGCCCTCAGATTCCACCTTCCCACCTCCAAATAAATACATCTTTACCCACGCTAATCTTCTTCAACCTTCTCTCAAAAAATATGAAGCTATTTATATACAAACACTTGTGCTTACTCCATTCCAATAATAGGGGAAACCTCCTTATTGCACAGAGACATTAAAAACCATCATTGCACTGGGAGAAGTTAGGCCTCCTGCTTTCCCTCTTTTCACTTGCTAATTGAGTGTCTAGGTCCAGTTTTCTCTAAGTTTTACACGCGCACACACACACACACACACACTCTAATTTAAGAAGTCTGTATAAGCCAGTAAAATTAATGTCTTTGGTTAGTAATGGATTTTCTTTACAGAGCTCAGGGAAAAATAAATTTTGGTACATGTTAGGTCTGAACATTATGTTTCTACACAGTCTCCTAGTGAGTGATTCATATTAGTTCTACCAGTAATGAAATGCTGATTCTCAGCACTTAACACACATAGTTAACCTACTGACATCGTATGAAGTGAATCTTTTTATTTGCAAAATTTCTAAATTGACAGGTCAGCTTTGGGGTTACTTTATAAGGCATTCCTGATACCTATGATCTCCAGGTATGTTTCCCAGAATTTATTTTAACTAAGCAGCAACCATACACATTACATTTTCCCCATGAATACCATTTCTGCTGGGAGAAATTACTTAGCCATCTGCACATCAGGAAAAAATGGACATTTTGATGGCCCAGGATCCTGGCAAAAAACACACTCTATATTTCATAGGAAAGCTGAGAAAAAATACAAAGGTATGACATCCCCTAAATAAGTATCAGTATTTGTCCCTCCTTATCAAATAAACATAAGAAACATTTGAGTGTTTCTTGACTTATAGCTAGGTTGCCATTAGACAGAAAAAAGAACCCCACATATAATAGGAGAAGGAGATCCTATGTACTTTCTTTGGCTAGCTACCATTTTCAGTTTAGATATTTCCCAACTCCAGGCTGATGGCCATAGCAATGTTCTGTCTTTCATAAATTTGGGGTAGATACACACTCAGAATTCCTAAGGCTTCCCTAAGGCAGTTGATCCTGACCTTTGAGGTCCTTAATCTACAGAGGAGGATGGAATGAAGAGACTAGGCCATATGTTACTGTGTTTTATCATGACTTGTTCATAACTCATTTATTACACTTGGCACATGACATGATGTCCACAGCTGTACTTCTTTCCTGAATTTGTTTGGAGCTGATGGATGATGGCCCCTGAGCCAGGCTGGGCTGGCCCCCATTAATGGTGCCTTTTGCAAAGCTATTTTGTCCAGTATCAGAAATAACTTTGCATAACTTATTGCATTGCTTTATTGAGTCTAAATAACGATGTGTGTCATCTGATAGTTTATGAAGTAATGCACACATGCTCTTAATATGGCAAGCGATGCCCAGAGGTCAGGGCGATTTAAACATCCAACGTCTCCCCTTCTCTCTCTCCCTCACACCAAAAAAAGAAAGAAGAGGGAAAGTTATCTTATTCAGGAGTTAACAGGGAACTCTAACAGTTTCAGGTAGGGTTTAAGTATTTTATGTGTTCTATCTTTTAAAAATAGCCATAAGATGAAAACCTTTGGGAAAGTTTAACCGAGTTTAGGAGAACTTATGAATATTTAGTTCCTATGGCATTTTGGAGGATCCCAGAAAGAACAGGAATCTCTTCCTTTGTGCTTACTGTCAGGGTTTCCACTGATGTTGCTGTGGTTCTGAGCACTTCTGTAGACCAGATCTCAGGACAATAAATGCAGCAAATTAAATATGGCTCCAGTGGTTTTGGACCTGAACCAATAAGTTATCTTTATTAATGCATGCAGAGGAAAAGTTCTCATTTTTGCTGCATTGTTTCCTTAATGATAAAGGCAGTAACAACACTGAACCAAAACACACCAAAGAAATCTCTAGCTTTTGGCAGCCAGGTTAATTTCCCTGTGTGCTCGGTACAGTTAGGACTTGGCACTGTCCGACTCACTCACTCCTGTGTTCCAAAAGCAGCCCCCTCCCCATTTTCTCATGCTGCCTCTCTTTGCTTACTCTGACATTTTCTTGGATTTAGCTGAAATTTTGACACATAAATCCCACTTGTCCAATGATATTGTAAAACAAGCATCCAAGTGTCAGCACATGGCCCTATGGTCTGGGGACCAGAGTAAAATGAGGAGCTTTCATCTGCCTCCAGCCATCTGCAAGTAACTTGAAACCCGTCTCCAGTGCAGCTCAGTTTTTTGGCCTGGTAACACATGCACAGCCAAAAGAAAGTGCCAGAGTCATCAGAACCTGTTAACTCTGTAATGAGCAGATAAAACTGTATACTTTTTAAACCTGCCTCAGACCCATCCATTAGCATTCAATCAGCTGGTCTAAAGTCTCTTTTCAGTTACAATCTCACCAAACAGCTCTAGCCTGTTAAGATATCGAATTTGCAAAACACTCCCAGTCTCTTGGTCTCACATCTCTGGACTTGAAAATGGCTAAGACCCTGATAGGACTTCTGTGATCCTTCTGAGTGTGAATCTGAGACACTTCCTTATCACTTAAGGATAAAAACAGAGACTTGAATTCAAGATGTGGAAAGTATCTTATCAAGAAGCAGGTATCATCTTTTTCTGGACCAATCCATAAACTATCTGTGATTTTTCTTTATTCTTAGCAAACTTAGAGAGATTTCTGTGGAAATTTTGGTTTGGTTTGCAAGAATGGTGCAAAATTCCTGCAAATCCATGAGGAGAAAATCAAGAAAGAGAGGATGTAGAGAGGGAATGACTGCTAGAAAATGCCAGTCCATTCCAGGTCCTTGCCTGGACAAAGTCAACCTCATTGAATATCAGTTTCTTCATCTATAAAACGGGGACGCTAATAGGTACTTCAAAATGGCTAAATTGAATCCAGAAAATTTATCTAAACTGCTCAGCAAATGTTAGTATTTATTATCTTCTTCTTTGCACTGCTCCCCCAGCAGTAAGGAACAAGTATAAGAACCAACAAGAGATCGTTTTGTTACTGAATTAAGTCATGTGGACCTGGCTGGGGCCATAACCCAGCCAAGGTTCTCTGTCTTGGTGGGGCAGGGTCCTTTTTCCATTTGGGTTCAATCAGCTGAATAACGAAACTGCAGCTGAGACCGACACAGAACAAGCTTTATTCAGTTGCCAAAGAATGGAGTAAGGGGAACTAAGTTCATGGCTCAACTTCTCACCCACCTGGTGAGGGATTTAATTTTAAAGAGTAAAGACAAAGGGAGGAGGAGTGAGGCTAATGATGGGGAGGCACGTGCATTAGTCTACCTGGGAAGGGGCAGAGCTTTTTTGAGAGAGTGGACTGTCACCCCCTCTTTATCCTTTTTCGGTCCTTAATGTCTGGTCCTGGCTGCTGGTAGGTGTGTCATTTAATATGCTAATGTAGTCAAATCAGCATATAGTGAAACTCGGGATCTGTTGGAGATCAGATTTGTCACCATCTTGATCTTAGTTAGTTCCATCTGGTGCTTTTTGTTTGTAGCTTCCTTTATTATCTCTGGACCCTTTAACTTAGAGATTTATGTTAACTCCTTCACAATGATACACATGATGACTACCCAAACACACACTGACACACCAGTACATGATTTTTGTCTTTGTTCCCCATTATCAGCAGTACGTTAAGATCATTTGAACCTTTAAAAATCAACTTTGTAAACCAACCTAAATCTTGTAAAATGGTTTTAAACTATTTTTTACATGAAAAAAAATATTTATGTTACCTCTTGCTAAAGGTGGGGTCAGTGGGTTTTGAGTGAAGACTTGGAGCAGCTCTGGCAACAGCTTCACTGTGAATCTAAAGAAGTTAAAGCATCAGGGCCCCTCACATGAACATTCTCTCACCTAAAAGAGACCCCAGCAGTAGATCAATACACTTGTAAGATTTTAAAAAGTAAAATATGGCTATAGTAACAAAACTAATTTTTGAATTGACATCACCAATTCAAAAAGATTTAAGGTCAATCTTCACACAGTAAAACTTTAAATAACTGAAATCCACAGTTCTTCTGTAAAAGAGACTTGATAGAGATTTTTTTCCAAATTTGACAAGAATTTTTACATAACAACACCATTAACAAGTTGTGAAGCTGAAAGAATGTTATGAAACAATAATAAAAAAAATTCTGATCATCCCTGCTGGAACAAATATTGTTATTTTTCTTTTCTTGCAATAAAAAACGATCAAACAAAAGCATTGTCATAAGAAGCGGTAATTAAAGAGTATGCAGGCCAAAAATGTAGGAAAAAAGCATTTTAGAGGTGTGTCAGAAAGTTAATTAATGGAAATATATATAATTTTCTTGGAGTTTGTAATA
Source organism: Delphinapterus leucas (assembly GCF_059928025.1). NCBI lineage: Eukaryota > Metazoa > Chordata > Mammalia > Artiodactyla > Monodontidae > Delphinapterus > Delphinapterus leucas. Next base: position 104,144,805 of record NC_143133.1, read on the forward strand.
TGGTAATTACTGTTTTTAAATATTGTGATTTATCGTGGTTGGTCATATTGATGCCGAATCCTGCCTGTGTATCCCAACACCGAGTCAAATCTTGGAGACAGAGTTTTGGGTGAAGTAGAAAATAATAGCTTTATTGCTTTGCCAGGCAAAAGGGGCCACAGCCAGCTAATGCCCTCAAAACTGTGTGTCCTAACCTGGAATGGGTAGTGAGGTGCTTTATAGTAATGGTTCAAAGGGGGCGTGATCAACTTGTGGACATTCTTCTGATTGGTTGGTGATGAGGTAATCGGGAGTCAGCATCATCAACCTTCTGGTTCCAACCAGTCTAGGGTCTACTTGCTTGTGGGCATCATACAGTTAACTTCTGCCATCTTTGAGCAGAACAGCTCAAAGATATTTTTATGTGTATCCCTTGAGGGGGGATCCAGGACCATGCCCCGAGGCTGCACTATTGTTTCTTGACCAATCCTCCCTTGTCTCTGCATCCCCTCCCTTCCCTGATTAGCAATTGTTTGAACCTGCCCCTTGGAGCTCAGGAAAGTTCATAGAGGCTGAATGAAGCCTATTGCCTGTAATCAAGAAAACCCGGGACACAGAAAGTCTTTTGTACCCAGGATCCCCATAGGGTCCTTCTCAGTTTCAACATCATTATAAATTAATACTCACTTCCATATCAAGTCTTTTCATAATTTTTATCATTCTTCTCAAAGAGGGCTTCTATAATTGTATGCGCTTCAGGCCCCGGAACACCTAGATTTGCCCACGTGGCCAAGGAGTAAACTACACGCCTGTGATCACAGGCAGGCCGGGCAGGCCCTCGGAAAAGCTTATACTAGTTTATTTTTGGACACAGCTGTCCCTGCTGCCCCTCGTGTCTAATCCTGGTTTCCTCTTTCTGCCTGTGGCCTGGCCCTCTGCCCTTTAGTGTCATTCCACTAAGGCCAGAAACCAACACTGTCCTTTGCACCCTGCTTCCCCTCTTCTCTGCCTGCGTCACTGTCCATATTCACCTGTGCAAACTCATCTTCCGGAAACTTGCTAAGTCAGAACCAGAAAGCCCTTTATAGTTTACTATGTGACAATCAGTTACCTGACTAAATGCTAAACTGTGTAAATTAGCCATGCAATATTGTTGTTACTGAGTTTCCCAAAACTCTTAAGCTCTCCACCTAAAAATAAGAATACCGTTGCTTGCAGACATCAGGGCAGGAGGTAATTTCTGCATCTCTCAGTGCTGGAGCTTCTTTTCTAGTGGCTGGCAGTTAGCTGGAGATCTTTCCAGAACCTAACATACTATAGCTGGTTCAGAGGAGTCTTTAAAAGACAACAGCTGCCTGCTTTGTTTCTATTGTTCAGACCTTTTCACAGACTATTACTGAGATGTTCGGATAATGCAGTCATCCCAGAGGACAAACCCATAGGCTTTAGTTTACAAAAGTTTGTAGACTTCCCACTCTACTCTGGGCACAGAAGAAAAACAACCTCTGCACACATGTCCTACTGCCAGACCCTTCCCTTAGCAGCCCTGCCCACCCATTGCACAGTGTTCCCATCACCACCAGGACGATCGCAGGGCGGGTCCAGTTTGGTCACTGGTCACATTTTCAACCTCATTGCTGCCCATGAGGAGGTCTGTCTGATTCCATGGTCCCCAAACCTTGCTGACTGGCAAAGTGCAGGAGAGCATGTGACCAGCCCAGCAACTCAGCCTCACTGTGAACACACTGAGTTGGGATAAAGAGAACAGGTCTCCAGGTAATGTCGATGATTTGTTTATTCTTCATTCTCAGATATATTTTCCACACTAGTTGCTGGCCAGTCTCTCCTGTGCTCTTTTACAAGCCTCACTATTTGATCACCCTTCTTCCATAAAGCCTCAGTCTCCCATCCCACCTGAGAGAGATCCCACACCTCAGTGTTTCAGGACCAGAACTTTCATTCAGTAAGTCCCCATCACTGTTCATGTTGCCTGTAATGATCTACTGACCGGCAGTCATTCTGGGTCCTTTATGGGGGCCAGACACACAACAATGAAAGTGATCTTCGCAGCATACAAATCTCCATATATCACTGAGAACCTGTCCCAGGGCTTGCCTGGCACAGCCTTTCCCGTGTCCGGGTCCCCTTTGGCACCATCTGCCACCTCCGTCTCACAGTGCTCCTCCAGCCTGCGCCTCCTCAGTTCTTTGAATTGTCCATGTTATTTCCCCACCCCAGGACCTTTGCCCATGCTATTCCCCCTCATACATATTGCACAATCAGGAGGCTAAGCATATTCTTAAAGCCAGTAAAGCCTCAGCAACCAGAACCTGAGCAAAAACACCTTTAGAGCATATTTGGAAATTAAAAACAAAACATGGCAGGAAAAGGGCACAACTTTGTTGGCCTTCCTATGTTATTTGAAAGTTCAGTTTAGTTAAGTCTTCATTTTTAAACACATGCCACAGGGAGGGTGGCTGGGGAGGAGAGCTCCATCATTTTGTTCTGGGCCCCATTCCCAGAGTTTCTCGTTTAGCGGGTCTTGTATGAACCTGAGAATATGTATGTTTAACAATTTCCCAGGTGCAGCTGGCATTGATCATCCAGTATTTACAACTCTGAATACACAACAGAGTCACTCGCTGAGCTCTTGAAAATACAGTCGCCTAGGCTCACTCCAGGCATATTAACTAGGAATCTCTGGGGACAGAGCTCAGGCACTTTTATGTTAAGCTTCTCAGGTGATTGTATTGCAGTCAAAATGGAAAACCACTAGTTTAGGAATCACAGTCTTAATCTAGGCAGAGGACTCCCACTCATAGAACATTCTTCAGCTTGTTAATTTTTACCTATCCTTTAGATGTCAACACATGTCACTTCCTTTCTTATAAGCCCTAAGATATCTGTGTCTCTCCTTGGAAGGCTGTCTCAGATTGTAACAGCAGATCATTGATATGATGATTTTGGTGCTGTCTGTTTCTCTGCAAGGCTGTAAGTTCCATGGATCTGGGCTCATCATTGAAACCTCAGAGTCTAATGAAGTGCATAGCACATCACAGCTCTTCAATAAGTATTTGTCACATGAACGAACCATAAACTACCTAGTCACCACTCACCTCTCTCGTATCTTGTGATTCTAAGAAACCAATTCTAAGAAACCTGTAGAAGGAGCTTCATAACTTTGCTGGCAGTATGTAGGAGACAGGTCCATCTCATGCCACAGAGCAGCAAGCACACAGATGCATAAGGCTCAGAGTCTTGAACCAGTGCCCACGTCATGGAAAGGAACACCCGTTGGCTCATGAAAGAGAAAGGAAGCTTCCTTCTTTCTGTAAGTTGGTGTCCAAAAAGAGTCATCCATGAGAAATCAAAAACCCAGATTTGCCCAGGTGTGGGTAAGGATCCCAAACTGATACAATCTGCACAGTTCTACAACACCAAGCTGAAAAGTTTATGGTTGGGGGCCGGTGTGAGTTGCAGGTGGACAAAATTTATTGAAGATGCATTCACAATAAAAAAAAAAATTTACAAAACTCATGAGCATACAAACCACTATATTGAGAAGCTTAATGCAAAAGAACAAGCAACACCAAAGTCTAGGAGGACAATAAAGATGTGTTTAAAATAAATATACTTTAAAATGATTAAAGATATAAATTAACAAAAAAAACTTTAACAAAAGAACAAGATGTGAATAAAGGGGTATTTAGAGAGCTTCAGTGTTGAGTACATCCCAGGCTCAAGAGGTACCTCAGTGAACCAGGAAGGCCTCAAAGCACCCCAGATATCCCAATCCACAGGGGCAGAGAAGTGGACAGTCCTAAAGGGAGGATTGGTGCTAAGAAGGAGGAAACGGAGACAGATCGCTTGCATGGCTGGAGGGGCCTGGAGGCAGAGGAAGGACTGCGGTCCCAGAGCAGATGTGCAGGAGTGCAGGATGATGCTGATGCTGAGAGGAACTGGGCCAGGGAGGGCCAGGCACAGCGGTGTGACCAGAGCCTGTCTCCTAACTCCAGGGGGAAAAGGAAGTCATGCCAGGGGGAAAGGAAAGAAAGCAGCATGGGAGAGACTGAGATTGGCTGAGCATTTACCCAAAGGGGCTGACTAATTCAGAAGCAACTAACTTCTTTAAAAATTTTTTTATAAGTTTATTCATTTATTTATTTGTTTGTTTATTTATTTATGTCTGCATTGGGTCTTCGTTGCTGTGCACAGGCTTTCTCTAGTTGCAGCGAGTGGGGGCTACTCTTCTTTGCGGTGCGTGGGCTTCTCATCGCAGTGGCTTCTCTTGTTGCGGAGTACAGGCTCTAGGCACGAGGGCTTCAGTAGTTATGGTACTTGGGCTCAGTAGTTGTGGCACACAGGCTTAGTTGCTCCGTGGCATGTGGGATCTTCCCGGACCAGGGCTCAAACCCGTGTCCCCTGCATTGGCAGGTGGATTCCCAACCACTGCGCCACCAGGGAAGCCCTGACTACTTAAATTGACAAGTTTGTTATGTGCCATGGAGGGAAATGGGGACTGAGTTAACAGAAATAAAGTTTCTCCAGAAATGTAGTTGCTGTGCTGTCACGGCTAACTTTGCTTTTTATTGAAACCCTTACCTATTACCCGACACAAGAGGGCTTTTGCTGTTTTGTAGTGAGAGGAATCTTCCTACCACATGAATAATTTCATCCTTGGATTTGTCAGTTTGCAAGGAAAATGCTGGTGTTCCTTTTAAATGTTGTATCATGATACAAAGGGCAGGCCTGCCGGGGAGGGGACACAAGTCTCTACCAAAGGTTTTCTCATTTCTTGCCCACCTCCCCATGGCGCAATGTGGAGGACGCGTGTGCACCCTAACTCCTAACTTTCTTATGGAAACAGCAGCCGGGCTCTGGGCAGGTGCACCCTCACTGCAGATCGACATGCTGGTGTGCTGCTCATAGGTCAGCCTTGTCACCCAGTGGTGCCAGGCTGTCTTTAAAAGATGGAGCCCTGCTCTCTTGCTGTGCTGAGCAATCCTGTGTCAGAGCCTGCCAAGCTGAAGGTCAAACTTCAGACCATAGAAAATTCCCACTTGGGGTCATTCATCTGGCTTTTCTCCTTAGTACCTCTTGCCCACCCCCATACCTCTGCTGGCCCTGACTAGACCTTCTGTTTGTACATCTATGTGCAAATAACTTCTTGAACCACAACTACCAGGTCAGCACCTGGTGCCCATGTGCCTCCCTGTTTGCTGGAAGACTGATGATCTTTTAATTTTATCTCCACCCCGTGCACCATGACAATTCTTGGCAGTATGGGTTACTAGGGGTCCTGAAGGGTCACTGGAGAAAGGGGGGACTCAGATGCAATTAACCTAAACCAGAAGTGCTTTGTCAATGTATCTATGAGCTGACTGTAAGGGTGCTGGGTAGCAGCAGGTGCAGTGAACCCAGGGGACGCGGTAACCCCATTTTGTCCACGGGGCAGCCTCACGTGTGGACCACAGCAGCGCTGTCATTCCCTCTCTGCTTGCTTTCACCAGGCTTCTTGACCAGGTTGAAGTTGAGGCTCTCCCCTCACTTTAATCCTGCCTGGTAGCCCACATCTGTCACAGTTGGACCTGTAAGAGCCGCCAAAACAGGAGAATAAGATGAACTCAGGGGCTTCTAGTCTTTATTAGCAACATTTTCCTAAATAGGGACTTTTAAAAATGTCATCATTGAAGCCTCAAGAAAAAGAAAGAGACTTTAAAATATGCCTGAAAGACATATAAGTAGATTTGAACAAATAAAAAGATACACCTTTTTCTTGGATAGGGTGTGTCAACATCATAAAAATGTTACTTCTGTCCAAGTTAATTCACATTCTTGTTAAGTTTACTCTAAAATACTTTATATTTTTGTGTGTCTCTTATGGCTTTTATAAATGGTGGGGGGGTTTCTAATGCAAATTTATATCAGAATAGAACTGGAATCTCTCTTTCTCTTGAAGCTTCAATGGTGATATTTTTAAAAGTCCTTATTTAGGAAAATATCTGTCCTTTAAAAAAACACCTATCAAGCTTAGACATACACTTGGAGAAAATATTTGCAAAACACATAACTGATATAGGACAGGTATCCAGAACATATAAATAACTCTCCAAATTCAATAGTAAGAAGCCAAGCAATCCAGCTTTTAATAATTGGGAAAAATATTTGAACAGATTTTTTACCAAAGAAGATACACAGATGGCAAATAAGACATGTAAATATCTTGATATCATAAGTGCTTACAGAAACTCAAGTTAAAACCACAGTGAGATACTACTTTATAACTCTCATAATGGCAAAGAGAAGGAAGCATGGAAAGATGAAAAGAAGGAAGGAAGAGAAGGAGGGAGGGAGAGAAGAAAGAAGGAAGGAAGGGATAGAGGGAGGGAGGGAGGAAGGAAGGAAGGAAGGAAGGAAGGGAAAAAAACTTTGACAGTAAGTGTTTGTTGATGAGAACCCAGGATGTGTAGAGCAACTAGATCTAGAACTCTCACAAGTTGCTGGAAGGAATGCAAATTGATACAGAAACTCTGGAAAATAGTTTGGCAGTCTCTTACAAAGCTAAAAATACACTTCAAATAAAAATCAACAATTTCACTCCTAGCTGTTTACCTAAGAGAAACGATAACCTATGTCCATACAAATGTTTATGGTGGTTTTATTCAAAATCACTCCAACGTCTAAATGTTAAATAGATTTTTTTTTAATGTGTGCTCTATCAATACAATGTAATACTACTCATCGACAAAAAGGAATGATAAAAGGGATCTGTTAATTCTTACAACGTGGATTAAGCTGCATTATACTAAGTGAAAGAAGCTGGACTCAACAATCCAGGGCAGTTAAATGACATCTGGAAAAGGCTAAAACATAGTGAGAGAAGACACGATTATGGGCTGCCAGGGGCTGGGTGTTGAGGGAGGGGATAGAACAGAAAGGAGAATGAGGAAACTTATTGGGTGATGGGAACGCTCTACGGCTTGATTGTCATGTGGCTACATGACTGTATACAGCTGTGAAACCCTCATAGAACTCTGCCAGGGTGAATTTTACTGTGTGTAAAGTAAAATTCACTTAAAAACTGTAAACATAATCAGAGAAAATAATTAATTGAATTTACTTTGGAGTACAATTTCTCTGATTGTACATCCTCTGTGGAATATATTCTAGGACAGAAAGAACTGACATGAAATTTTAAACTTAGTATGCTTAGTATTTGCAGTAAAACTGGTATTGTAATTCTAAAACGATCTCATGTATAGTGTAGGATAAAGCAGTTAAGCAAATATACTAATATTATTAGGAGCTAATATTTGAACTAAAAGAGGAAAGAAGTGTTAATATAAAATTAAAGTTAAAATCTTGTAATTTTTCATTTTTAATTGAAATTAGTATGAACTTACAACTTATGTGCATTCTGGCATTGTCTACCTAAATCAGCTAGAAATGATGACACCCCAATAGGAATGAACAGAGTTAGTGTTTAGCTATTGATTTCTAAAGATAGTTCCACACTACACAGCGATTGTTACAGCGATAGCTAATTCTGGGTCTGGGGCAAGGAAAATAAGAGGGGCAGTGTGGAGTAAGACAACAACAAAGTGCTCAAACACTAAAGGCGCTAAATCAAAGAAACACGGGAGCCTTCTTGAATTAACTTCTTCTAACCAAATCTGGAACATTTGAATGTCAAAAAGAGCAGTGATGACAATGAATTATAATACACTGAATTTTTTTATTGAGTCCATAATCATATTAGAGGAGGAGTAAGATTGAGAAATAAGAAAATCTCCTTTTTGTGGAAGTATACCAGTTAATATATGAAGAAGGAATAATGAAATTGGAAAAATTACCATTTTGCAATCACCAAGTAATAATTGTAACAGGCAAGAATTATTGATAGAACAAGAAAATGTAAGATGAAAGTGAACACATCATATTCCCCCCACAGATTATTTACTAATCTCAAAGAGGGAAATGTACTTCACTATGGAGAGATCACTCTAGTCACCACTTTAACCAAGTGACCAAATTTGGGATCACTGGTGGTGGGACAATATGACATCATGTACCTCCTAGTGTAAAGCATTAAGAAATATACACCATAGATATAATGTTCTTGCCAAAGCATCTGAATCTAACAATGAAAAATCAATCAGGCCAATTCACAATGTACACGATTCCATAAGAAGACTGGCCTGGAATCTTCAGAAAAGTCACTGTCATGAAAATTAAAGAACAAACAAAAATGTGGGAGACCTGCTCTAGATTAAAAGAGACTGAAAAGACAACCAGATGCAACCCATCAATTATGATTGAATCCTACACCAATAAATTAATAAGTACAACAGAAAACATTTGGAAAGTAATTGGGGAAATTTTAATATGACCTTATGTTAAATGATACAATGGACTTATGATTAACTTGAGAGTGTATGATAATGGTGCTGTGGTTATGTCCTTATGCTTAGGAAATGCATAATAAGGTCCATAGAGGTGAAGTGTCATAGTGTCTGCTAATTACTTGCAAATAATTCAGTAAAAGTACATAAATAAATAAATAAATACATACATAAGAAAGAAGTGTGAAAAATGGATAAATCTAGATGTAGGGTATATGGATTTTTTATCGTAGTAGTCTGTATCTTTTATGTACTTTGGAAATTTTCAAAATAAAAAATTTGGAAGGAAAAATAAATAACTGCCTCAATCAATGAAGCAAAGGCCTGAGATGTATTTGCACCACATTGAGCAATGCATTCCTTATTGTGGTTTGGAGAAAGAGGTTAGCTTCTGAGGTTACTGACCTGTGGAGGACTTTGGTGCTGTTGGGAAAACCTGAGGCACTGATTTCCATGCCTAGGGTTCCACTGCCCAAGGCCAGAGTGCAGACTTTGCATTTTCCCAACCGAGAATCTGGAAGGCGCATGCAATACTGAACAACAGAGGTCTGTGCTTCCCAGAAGTTTAAGCAAAGGCATTGGGCCAAAAAGTTATTAGTCTTAATTCTAGCTAAACCGCTGGCAAAAATGGATGGCTCCTCTCAAATTCCTTGGGAATTGATGGAAAGTACAGGCTTCCTTGGAAACCTGCAGTAGGATTTCTGTGGGATTGCTTTGGGAAGTGATTTTCATTTGTTAATTAGTTTAACAAAGAACCATTTATCGTCACTCATTTTTAGCTACTCATTAGCATCACATCTAATCAAATTTAGATACAAGAGGAGACAAAGTCTTGGTATGAAATTACATTGTTTTTTTTACTTTGACAAACATTTGTGAAAGTATAAATTTTTTGTTTTTGTTTTTGTTTTTGTTTTTGTTGTTGTTTTTCTCCTCTACTAGATGTTTTATGGAGAGCTAAATGTTCTTCAAAGAATATTGTGGGGAGAGAGGGCTCTGGCTGGACAGAGAGATGAAAAAGCAAGTTTTCCAATGAAACAAATGGAAGAAGCTCTCCAAACCATGTGTATACCAAGGGCCCATCCCAATCAAAGAACTCAATCCAATCCACTCCAATTATAAAAGGAGGCTTTCAATACTCAATTTCAATACAATTCAAGCCAGGCTTTTGGTTGCTCAATCTTTGTAACCAGGTGCCAAAAACTTGGCCAAATGTATGGAAATGGATTTCTCTTCTATGAATGGCCGCAAGAACTTTGATGCTTATGCCAAGCAGAAGGAATCTAGGTTGATTACCCTCTCTTCCGAAAGACCACCCCTTTCTTGGTAAAGAGCATTCTTCCTCATTTATCCAGCTTGGAAGGACACCATGAATTTGGAATGCCAAACCTACGTGCTAAAAATCTCTTCCTTTTTTTGATCAACCTTAAGAATCAAAAATTCTCACAAAACAAAGTAATTAACTTTTGCAATTTTTTTCCTGATAAAAATCTGTTTTTAAGATAACCCAAATGTAATGTGTATTAGCATTTTCAGGGTATTATTTCTTTTTAAAAAGCAGCAAAATTAAATCCCTTTGATACTAGATTTCATAATTTGAAAAGTGAGTTTGCCTTGTGTTTCCCTACCCACCTGAGGTTTCTCCTGAGAAACTCTTGTACAATGTACTGCCTGTTATTCTTAAGACTCAATTGTATAATGTAAAAATATAACTAACTAGATATTCCAATGAAAATCCATGTAAATACCTCAGTATGTAACATTTTTAAGGAGTTACTACATATAGCACCTCCTCTCCTTAGCGCTCATTGGAAACATCTTGTTTTAATTAAACAGCTGGCATTTTTTCAGACTTTGAGCACTCTTGATTAATTTCTGAATCTCAGCTGACACTCCTAAAAGGGTAAAATAATTAAGTATTCTGATGTCATTTCAGATAAGATAAGAGCGGGTTTTAAAATGCTTGTTTGGCATGTGGGATTGGAATTTAAGACATCCTGTATATAAAATTCCTACACAGCAATTGGGAAGTTAGTCATGGACCCGGGCACTAGAAAAACATGTTTGTTTTTTGATACCTCTGCAAGGCAAATTTCATTATTCCCTCATTAAGAGTTATATAGGATCGTTACACAGAACCTACCATCATCACTTGTAAAGAGAAAACTCGATGCTTGTTTATTGTATGCATAGGTACAGCCAACCAAACATGCTAAACCACTTAAAGCAGTTCATTGACACTGGTGAGAAACAACAGTTTAGAAAAGCAAATGATGTAGATTGTATATTGTACAGTTTTCAAGGTTTCTCCAACCGCCCCCCTCCCGCCCTCTACTTTTCTTTAGAACAGCTTTCTACATTGAAAACATGTCAAGAATTTGGAAGCAACAAGCAATCAGGTTTGTTTTTTTTTTTCCTACTAAAGCTATAATTTGGTTACGTGCCCATCTCAAAGTGGACTTTTCAAATTTAATCAGTTTCACTTATTCAAAATGTGAAGGCCTATCCAACAATGAATACATATAGGTATTGGTTAGGTCTTTTGAGCCTGAACCAGTGAGCAGAAATCAAGCTAAAGATTTGCAAAGAGCACCTCTATCATCACCAAATTCCAAATTGAAAAAAATAGTGCTAATAGCATTCACATATTCAGTTTTACTTTTGACCAAACACTACAGTTAATTTTATGTTCTATGTGAAAAAGTAAAATTAGCCTCAGTCTACAAGCACTCAGTGAATAGACTTCCTTTAAAAGATAACATATGAATCTTAGGATATGGATTTTGGCAGAGTACTATGTGATGTGATGATTATATCATCATGTATCATTACTGAATCACCAGGTCCCACCAGTTAACATTTTGTTAACATAATGGATGAGAACACTACCAAACTGGATTTTGTCCTGTCATTTAGCAGTTCTGTGACCTTGGATAAGTTAATTAGCCTCCTTCTGCCTCAGTTTCCTCATCTACAAAATGGGGATAATAAGACCTTCTCTTAAGTAGACTACATGAAGATATGAATGAGAAAATATCTGTAAAATCATTAGTACAGCTCCTATCACATAATGAACAGTTATTGAGAGCTATTTCTTTTAAACTCTAGAAGACTTCTTTCTGGAATAGTATTCAAGTTGGTTCATAGAACAAATACATCATTCTAATTCACCCACAGACACTTCCTTGAGAAATCTTGATTTTTTTTCTGACCGCATCTGACTCCTGTCTAGCCTGCCAAGGCTTCTGCATTCCCAAGGAGAAAGGCAGCATTTGCATGCCAAGCAAATTAGATTTGGAAACTCATTATTCCTCCCAATAATCTTGAGGCAGGAACCATGATTATTCCCATTTTATAGCTGAAGAAACCGAGGCTAAGAACTTTCCTAAGGTTACACAAGCAGTGAAGAGGTGAGGGCAGCACTCAGATCTGTGAAATGGCATTGGATAATAATCACCAACTTAGAATCTGTCTGGTCCTATATTAAATTATTTAAATTATGTGGTAGAGAAGAAAAAAATATTTAGCAGGTGGAGAAAGGGAACCGTGTGCTCGGGGCTCACACTAGGAAGTGAGGTTTGGAGTTTGCGTTTTAGCACCTGCAGGACAACAGAAACATCTCATGGTTCAAGAACACTGACTCTCCTGGTTGAGAGGGGCAGCCATCACGTCTGTATACACGGTCCACGTTTGAATCCCATTCCAAGTCTGCCATTGATTTTGCCTTTCTGATCCTGGAGTGTGATAACAAAATCCAGATTCACATAGCTAATGTATTAATGCTCCAAGTCAGAGATAGATTGTAACAAGGTGAGGACAGTGGGATTAAACCTCTACCATCTCTACCTCAACAAACAGAGCTGCCTCGAGACTTTGGGCCAAATATCAGCCACTGCTCAGGTTCTCATCATTGTGCAGTTTGCACTTGACGGAATGTGAAGCAGTCCTAGTGTTCTGTGTTTATTAACTCATTTAATTCTCACAAGAACCCTAGGTGAGAAAACTGAGGCAGGAGAACTTTGCACAATGTGCCTCACGTTGCAAAGTCCACAGATGGCGTGGGCAGGATTGAAGCCAGGGGATGTGACAGCATCGCCTCATCTCCTGAGCCCCACTGACCATGAGTCTGGAAAGGGAAATGTCCGGTACCTGTGTGATTCACTACACACACTCACACACCTTCACACTTACTTTCAAAAAATAAAGGTAAGTGATTGCCAGGGACTGTGGGAAGAGGAGAATGGGGAGTCAGTGTTTAATGGGAATGAACTTTTAGTTTGAGAAGATGAACAATTTCTGGAGATGGAAGACCACTATCCATCCATGATGGTTACACAGCAAGGTGAATGTACTTAATGCCACTGAACTGCACACTTAAAAATGGTTATGATGGTGTATTTTATATCATGTATAAATTTGATACCTACAGATGTTTTTTAAAAAAAATCAGGAGCCAAAGGAGAAAACTTGCATGAGGTTAATCTGGCTGAAAGTGTCAACTGTGCTCAGGCTAAGAAACCCTGGGTCACAGACGGGGTGACAGGTGAGTGACAGTGTCCTGCTACACTGGGCATTGATCGGACTGGTTTTATTTTGAGAACATGAGTGTTTGCTGTCTGCTCTTTCCCAGAGAGAATACAGGCCAGAGGTTTGTTAAGCTCCTGGGAAATTCAGCCGTTTCTATTGGAAGAGGGCTTGTTTCAGTAGCTGGATTTCCATGGCTGGGAACACAACTTTCATAGAATAATGATGGTCATTGTCCAAAGTGGCTTCCGGGCTGAGGTGGCCTTGTCATCTCTCGGTGTTTTTTTGGAGAAAAAGTGATGTATCTCCAATATTACCTCTGCTCGTTCATTCAAAATTATAGAACAACCTTCAAGTGAGAACAGATTTTCAGATTTAGAAAATCTTTTTTTGCCCACTAATCAGAAAGATGGAAAAGGAGAACAAAACTTTGGAAATGGCTAAAACCCCAAACTGTGGCATCCAGGCCTTTTGTCCATAAGGATCCCGTCTCTCAATGAATCAAAACCTTACCCTTGAAGGTCAAGGTTTTCATACCAACCAAGACAAATAAAACTACAATTGCTTTTTTCAGAATGTCTGTTAGAAATATAATTCCACATACCTGCTTCTTAAAAAAATCCAGTCTTAAAAATGGAAAATAAAATTTAATACCATGTTATTACTTACAGTTGTCATTGGCAAAGCTTCTAGCTGCCTTCTGAATTTTCAAGCACCACCCAGAGTTGTTTTTCTTTCAAAAAAGATTTTTCCCTCTAGATTTTATGAAGATCTCTAAGTAGAATTGCATGCAACCCTATGAAGGGTATATTTTATTCATTTTACTTCCAGTTTGATTTTTTAAATGTTAACTTTGTAATTTTCCAGATGCTGCAGGATTTACACCATATGTATTCGCGTGGCCCTGTGCCTGGGAATCTTATCTAAATCTGTCATCCCTACGGGCCCCAACTGGGACTTTATCACTGGAACCAAAGTGCTGGAAAATCTTTTGTAATACTTTAGCTTTTATTGTGTAAAGCTGTTGATGGTGATAATAATATAGATATTGAGAAAAAGTAAAACAGAGTGTGCATAACAATTTTTGCAAGGCCTAAACTATTTCTAGTCATTTCCTCAAGCCTTCCTCTCATGCATCCACTCAACAAATGTGCATAGATCATTGTTCATGTGCCAGACTGTCCAGGCAATGTCAAGACAAAGGTTCAGTTTGTCTTGAACAAAACGGTTCAGTTCCATCTTTGTGAAAATGCATTTTAGTAAGAGGGTTAGACATTATACTACCAATTAGACAATAATTCATTAAACTGTGAATTATTTAATTATCATTGTAAGTGCTCCAAAGAGAACCAGAGGGCGTTGTGAAAGTTTAACTGTAGAATCTGGCCTTGTCTGGAAGTCAGGGGTGAAGACTTCTTTGAGAAAGGGATGCTTGTGCTCAGTATCACCCACCGGTCCAGGCCAGAGCCCCTGGCCCTGTGCTGGAAAAGAGCCCACAACCCCAGTTCCCAACCATGCTCAGGGTACCCTGAACCTCTGAATCCCTGTCCAAAGTACCTCAAGCCTGGTTCTGAGGTTCATGTAGGACTAATCTGTGGGTCTGCCATCTCAAGGGGGGCTGCAGGCAAGTGGTTCCAGAGGAGCCCAGGAGGGACCACTGACATAGTGTGAGTGTGCACTGACCTTGATGTGCCCACAGGGATGTTCACAAGTCCTTTCATGATGTGCAAAGGAACCAAGGATGGGGAAGGAGAGTCGTTCATACGTGGAACTCGTATGGAGGAGTCTGAGAGTCCAAATCCCATCTATAGTGTGTGACCATCCATCTGTACTCTTGCCTTGAGACCTGAAAATGTTAGGGGTGGTCCAATTTGACCTGGGCTTTGCAAGCTGGGTTGGGATTGACGGGCAAGGAGAGGGGGAGCGATCCCAGCAGAGGGGCACACATGGGAGCTGTTTCTGAGTTGGGAAAAAGATGATGTATGTAAGGAACTGAGAGGAAGCCACTGCGTCTGGGCCATGCAGAGTCTCCCAGTAGCCTGACTGCAGAGCTGTCCAGGGCAATGAAGAACATCCTTGGAGAGGAGCAGATGACATACGACGTGACCATAAATGAAAGCTCTCCATGCATATTGTTAAGTAGGTATTTTAAAAATTATGAAATGATTTGTTTTGCTAAACTATAATTTCTATGCCACATATATAAAAAAATTGAAACAATTATTTTGAAAATAATTTTCTTTCAAACACTGAATTATCAATGTTCCAATCTCTTCATAATCCCATGAAATAGAAATGATCCTTCACTACATTCCTCAAGTCTCAGGCCTAGGAAGGCAGATCTGTTCCCCACTGTTACTCAATTTTTATATTCAATAAATCTTCATAATATGCATTCCTTTGTTTACTAGTTTAACTCAGCTGTAATTTCCTCAGTTGCAATATAGGAATAATAATTATTATTAATAATAAATTAATTATTATTATTAATAATAATAGTTTAACAGAGATGTTGAAATCTCTCTGTTGGGAGGATGAAATAAATTTATATATATATATATATACATATATATATACACATATATATACACCTATACCTATACATACATATACATACACATACATAAATATATATGTGTATATATATATATATACACACACACACACAGAAACCACCAGGCACATAACAGAATGATATGGTTCCTGTACCCACAGGAGCTTCCAATTAGCAGTAAAACAAATGTACAAGTAATTCTATGATAAGTATATAAGAGTAGGAAGATTCTAAAACCACAGAGAAGGAATTGATTCCTTCTACCTGTAGAACAGGATGAGGTTTCATAGAAGAGGAGATATTTAATTACAAAGATTTCAATAAGCCCAGAAGGGAAAGGATAGCTACCCTCTTGACAAAAAGGATGAAGGCATAGAGTAAAGGAGAGTGTGGGGGGAGACTGGGTCACCAGTGTAACACAGGATGGATGGATCTAGTGTTGGGAGTTGAGCCTGGTGACACTCAGAGTTGAGCCAGATTAAAAGGGATTTATAACATATGCTGGGAAGTTGGACCTGGCAGTGTTTCTCAAAGGGTGGCCCTTGGACATTAGAATCCCTTGGTATTTGTTAAAAATGAGGGTCCATGTGTCCACTACAAACTTAATGAATTGGAACACAAACTTTCCAGGAGACTCTTGTTCATGTTCATGATTGAGATACTATGAAGCATTAAAGGAAGTTTTCAAACATATAATTTATACAAAGAGCTTTCTCTGAGACAAGTGCGTGGCTACATCCATACTATTGAGAAAATCAAGAAGCTCCCCTTCAGAAATTCAGAAACGTGAGCTTCTCAGAAACTAAATCAGTGGCAGATGCTTGTCGGGTAGATACGTTAAGCTGGGGGGAGAGACAATCTGAAAGCAAATGTATTTTTATTTACTTATACTCACTGTTCTCTAGGATCCTGATATCCAAGGGGGAAAAGATATGAATTCTCCTAAAAATATCATGACATTAATTTTTCTCTATTATGTAATACCTATTAAAGACCCCTAACCTAAAATAGCCTCAAGGTTTGTGAAACACTGTTTAGATAATAACATGTCACAAAACAATGGCAGGTATGAAAATTGGTAATGTTTCAAATTTCTATGAATGAAGGTCAATTAAATGCAACACTTTCAAACCTTCTTCCTTAAGATGTGTCATCTTAAAATGTGATATGTTGCTCAGTATAAGCTCCTTGAGTTTAAGATGTTTATAGCTTTACAGCTCTCTTCCTAATAAGCCTGTGTTTAATAAAGGGAATAAAGAGATTTTGCCAAAATCGAAACACATCACATAGTTCTGTTTTGTTGATTATTACCCTTTATACTATTTATGGAACATAACACCTTCAAAGAATATTTAACAACATGGGAAAATTAACGTAATATAAAAGAGGAAGAAAACATACTATATCTATACACACACACACACATATATAGTATATATACATATATATGTGTTTATATAGTCATTAGTTCATTAAAACTAAATCCCTAAGTGTAGATTAAAGATTAGAAGAACATAAAATAGCGGTTAACTCTGTGAATCCAGGGATGGTGGCATTACAAGTGACTTATATTTCCTTCTCTGTGCTTTTTTATAATTTTGAAAACCTCTAGAATAAACTAGCCTTAGTTTTACAATTTGAAAAAGCCCCCAAGTGTGTACATGATGATGTGGTGGGGTGGTACAAGAAGCAGGAATGAGACACAGCAGTGGGCAATGACCACCTTGGGCTGGGAGAAAGATGAAACATCCCCCTGCCCAAAGCAGACCCAACTTCTTCCTTTGTGACCCCCCCTCTGTTGGGGTCTGCCTCCTTCATAACTGTGAACTGCCTGTAACTCGTACCTGTAAGGCAGCACCTAAGGCAGAGTCTGGCCTTGAGATGTTCCATGGTGACTTCAATGAATGACTGGTCTTAGTTCTGCAGAAGCCTGTGCTGACACCCCATCCGGCCAAACCAGGCTCTGGATTCTGCTGTTGGGAGATGCCCTCTTCACTTTGGGAGCTGATCCTCAGCTCAAGCAGCATGAATGGAAATGATGATTTTGTGTTCTGCCCCAGAGAGCTGTGAACAGAACTAGGTGGCAGGTGCTAAGGAGTGGGCTCCTTGTTTTAAAATACCTACACTGGCTCCTGGCATTCTACCATCATAGCTTCATTCTTCATCTTCATTCTGAATTCTTGTAACAGTCCCCTATAAAAATGCAAATGCCTCTGGGAGGTGTTAAGCCTTTGTCAGCAAAGACCAGGTTTATTAACTAACGCCTGAGCTGACAGCCATCTGACAGCAAGTGCTTGTGGGAAATCGATTCTCAGAGAGCTGGGAGCAGTTGGAGGACAGCTGGGACCCTAAGGTAACTAAGCTCAGAATGGCCCAAAGATTTCCAGGGATGGAGTTGGTCAGCGGGAATGGGTTGGGACTCTACATTGTCAGCAAGGTGGCAGGGAGGGCTCAGGGGGCCTGTGTCTCTTGGGCTTGGGGGATCAAGGTGAAGACCCAGGTGGGGCATATGGCAGGTAGGCTGTTCTGGGCCTCAGCGCTCCCAGCCTCACAGGCAGTTTCACTTTCTCATCAATTTCCATGGCACCTAGAACTAGAAACAGAAACTTCCTGATAAAGTTTTTTGGGGTTTGACCTGGTCTGGTGTGATTTGGTTTGTTTTTTTGTTTTATTTGTTTGATTGGTCAGTTTTGTTTTTATTTTTTTAAATAAGATTGGTTGTGATTTTTGAGTTCTAAGCATAAATTTTCAGTGTTTGGGCCCCAGCTATGCATCTCAGCATTTAAGTTATTAGTGTAGTAGCTATTTTCTCCTTCATCTTTCATAAATTGATTCACACATATTTAATTCCTCTCATGTCTCTTCAAAATTCAAAGTCTTCATTTCTTTTTTTTTTTTAATAAATTAAATTTTTTTGTCTGCGTTGGGTCTTCGTTGCTGCGGGCTTTCTCTAGTTTCAGTGAGCAGGGGTTTCTCTTTGTTGTAGTGCTCGGGCTTCTCATTGTGGTGGCTTCTCTTGTTGCAGAGCACGGGCTCTGGGCAAGCTGGCTTCAGTAATTGTGGCACACAGGCTCAGTAGTTGTGGCTTGTGGGCTCTAAAGCGCAGGCTCAGTAGTTGCGGTGCATGGGCTTAGTTGCTCTGCGGCATGTGGGATCATCCCGCAGCAGGGCTCAAACCCATCTCCCCTGCATTGGCAGGTGGATTCTTAACCACTGCGTCACCAAGGAAGTCCCCAAAGCCTTCATTTCTGAAGTATTTTAAAAACTGTTCTATGATAGCCCTACTGTCTATCTGTGTCTTTCTGGAAATGCCATGACTAGAGAAATATGCTGAATTTACCCACTTTCATATGTATTATTAGTCACCATGGGAGAGCTAAATGGCACTCTGGGTGAGTGAATAAGAATAAGGTTTACTGAACAATTTTCAAATATTTGGGGTTCAGAAAAACCCAAAATGTGTTTTGCCAAAGCATTTGCTTTCCTCTTCTTTTTTTTTAAACCCATGTTTATTTCAAGGAGCATTTATTCCATGTGTTTTTAATGTATTTACACTCAGTTCATTAAAATGCTACTCTATAACAGTTCCTTGGTGTCCGAGAGGCCCATGGAGCCCTTCTGCTTTGAGAAGGTGGGTGTGTGGTGCCTGCCCCACCCCACCGGTTGAGAGGACTCAGCTGCTTCCTGGACTGGCACAAGGAACTAACTCACTCCCCAGGCCTTGGCTCCAGGGAGCCCTGTCAACCTGTACTGTGCACTTGGGCCGGATAGTGGTCAGGAAGGTCCTTGACATTTTAGTGCTCTGGTCAGAATTTAAGTGTTTAGGACTTCTGTCCCATCTTGCCTTTGTGAATCTTGGTACTGCTGAGGATTCAAAGGCCAGGCTGCAGCACCCAGGGCCTTCTTAAATGTCAGTACTGAGACTGAGAGGGGGATTAGGAGCTGAGGAAGTTCCCATTGAGTCCAGTCCTGTAGTGGTGAGGAGTGACTCAACCCTCTAGAAAAGATCATACAGATTTGGTAAATTGAAGTTGCTTAGTAACTTGCAAAGGTACCCTGGATTGGCCATCTCCCTGTTTTGTTCTGGATGCATTGTCCTAGCCTGAATGCCATTGGGTTTCTAAAGGGAGGGGGATGCAGAGGCAATCCTAAAAAGAAGGGTGTTTGGCTGCCTGACTTTGACGCACTGGTAGACTAGCTTCCAGTAGAATGTTTCCAAGATAAAATGTCTCCACGCATGCTTTGGGCTGTTCTCCATTTACATGGTCTTACAATGTGTCTAGCACTGGGCTCATGTCTCTGTGTGATCCCATTATATCCTTCCCACAGTCCTCCAAGGTAAATGTTATTATCCCCACTTTGCAAATGAGCAAAATGAGGTGCAGGAAAGAGCAACTTGCCTCAGGTCATGAGGCAAGGGGCAGTGGTGGGCAGGGTTTACTTTGGTTCTCAGACCAGCTGCATTGTTCCATAGCAGGGTCCAGGCCAAAGCCAGTCCCTCCAACACAGGAAACACCCAAGGAGAGCAGCCCTTGAAGAAAGGCAAATATTTTGAGAGGACTTGAGAGGATGGCAGTGCTGGGGAGATGGAGGGATTTTCCGAGGACAGCCTTAGCTTTGGAAGGGACCCCAGAGATTACTTTGTCCACCTTTCCTCAACTCTTTCTCTGTCAAAAAAAAAAAAGTGCTCTAGGTTCTCATTTTCCCTATTAAAGTATAGGTCACAGAATGGAACACAATCCTGCAGGTGTGGTCTGGACACTACCAAAGGGTAGGGTTGCCTGGCCCCCTGCTTTTGACAACCTATTAATAAAGCTACACTTCTCCTACTTCCCAAGCTCACTCACTGTGCACTTACCCCATTGTGCTGTTGCTTCCTATTCAGCTACCAATTAATAAACACACTTAACATTTTACTTTTTGTTTACTGACTTATTTACTTATTTTCTCATTTCCCCCAAGCCCCCACCTCAGTTAAGTTCAAGGTGGCCTACACGTTTCCTCCTGCTCCTGAGTTTCCAGTAGTCTCATCTCACTGGGTCTGATGACCCATTTCAGGTTCTTTCTCATTCACAGGAAATGTGGGCATGGCCGGAGTGAAGGGGTTCCGTCTTGTGAGCCTATCTGTTTACTGCTCTGCTGTCCCTGTTCAGAACCCTAAGCTTCCTTTTTCTTCTCATTCAGTCAATATTTTGAAAAATGTCCCTTTTCAATGTCTCCTGTAGTTTTAGAAAATGTCAGCTCGTTCTGATGCTATTTCTTTGGCATTTTGTCATAGGCCAGGCCATGATTTTGTATTCTCCTTAATTTTGGGGCCAGCTTCCACCTTTAGAATGAGTCCTTTCCTAGCCCCAAGGGCAAGCTGAGAAAGCATGATGATTCCTTGAACCTTTCCTTTTTGTTTTTTCTCTCATGTTTTAGGTTCAGAATTTTGCCTATTTAGACCCTTCCTATCTTTTGGGCAACTGCCCTTTAGAAACTCTGGCAGTAGAATTATACAAACTTTTCATGAATTTTTTGAAACCTGTTTTTCCAAATCCCAGGTTCTGGCCAATGCCCAACACATTCATTTTTTTGACAGAATTATTCAATGATAACATGGTCACACTTTTCTCTGGTTCCTATTATTTCCAGATTCCCCCTTAATTTACATTACTGCTCAGAATTAAGACCAAGTAGCAATTCCACTTATCGCTTCCCTTGAGTGCAGCAAAGTAAACAAAGCCTCTACATTGCACAAAATGAGCCATTAAGCAGACATCCAAATTGATGAAGTCTTCTATCTCTATCACAAGGTGCTTCCGTGATGGTTTTGTAATCTACAGGAGGAATGAGTTACCCATTTCTTGGAGGTGGCAGGGTTGCTCAGATTTACTTCCTCAGTAATGTTTTTCTGATCACTTTCTTTTTATTGTCTCCCAAGTTCTCTTCGATATACTTCCATGCAAAATCTCACAGAATCACAATTTCCACGTATTTGTGAAAATGGCCCAGAGTTTGGAGTAGAAGATCTTGGTGTATAACCACTCTTGCCGCTTCTGTATATTGGATATTGGAGGTGTAAATACTTTCCTCACAGGGATGTTGGGAGGATTAAACATGGCAATGTTTGGGTGAGGGTCTATGCAAATTGGAAAGAGTGGTAGAAATGTTTGTAATTATTTTTATTAAGTTATTATTTCTCTGCCTCTTCAATGAAACATGTCTGTGGAATGAGATATACCTCTCCTTTACAGCATTCCAAACTTGAGTCTTATTCTATGACTCTTCGTAAAACCATATTTACCTTCCTATGTTAGATCGTCAAGGTCTCATTGCTGATTAGACCTAATCAATATGTTACATAATAAGAAAAGAACTTCTCGAAGACAAGGAGCATCTTTTATTTTGTAACACCAGGCACCAAGCGTATACTAGGATCAGGCTTTAGGTGTCTGGAGAATATAGCTTTTTCCTCTTCACCCTGTAGTTTTTGCCTCAACAATCAAGCTCTGCATGAAAAGGGAAACTAACTATAGGAGGTTGGCGACTTGTAGGTAGAAAAGATGATACATCTGTTTTACTATCAACAAAGCAAGGAGAAATAGGAAGAGAAAATAAATTATTACATAGTATACAACTTAGATTTCCCAAGTTAAAGCCATAATATTTATCTCTAAATATCTTTATTAAGATACAATTCACATACCATAGGAATCATCCATTTAAAGTATACATTTGAATGGCTTTAGTATATTCACAAATATGAGCACCATCACCATAACCTAAGTTTAGAGCATTTTCATCATCCCAAAAGAAACCCTGTACTCATTATCAATCACGCCACTTTTCCCCCCAACTCCATGCCTCCACAGCCCTAGGCAACTGCTAATCTACTTTCTCTCCATATAAATTTGCCTAGAGTAGACATTTCTATTAATGGAATCAATATGTGGTTTTGTGTGTGTGACTGGCTTCTTTCACTTAGTATGGTTTCAAGTTTCATCCTTATTGTAGATTGTCATTATTTTGTTCTTTTTTAGTACAGAATAATATCCCACTGTATGAATATCATACTTTATTTATCCATTTGTCAGTTTGAGGTGGTCCCCAATTTTTGACTATTATGGATAATGCCACAATGAACACTCATGTACAAGGTTTTGTGTTTTCACAAATGGAAAACATGGGAATGAGTGTTTTCATTTCCAGGGATATGTTTAACACTTTGAGGAATTGCCAAACTGTTTCCCAGAATGTCTGTACCACATTACAGTCCCACCAGTAAATTTATGAGGGTTCCCATTTCTCTACATCCTTGTCAACACTTGTTATTGTCTGTCTTTTTTTTTTTTTTTTTTGTATTATAGCCACCCTAGTGAGTGTGAAGTGGTATCTCATTATAGTTTTGATTTGGGCTTATGTAATGACTTATGATATTAGAACTTTTCTCATGTCCTTATTGCCATTTGTAAACCTTTTTTGGAGAAATGTCTATTCAAATCCTTTGCCCATTATTTAACTGAGTTGTCTTTATCATTGAGTTTTTTAATTCTTTATATATTTTAGGATATATTTATATATCCTCTACAGATATATGATTAGTAATTTTTTTTAATTCTGTGGGTTGGGTTTTCACTTTCTTGATTGTACCATTTTCAGCACAATTTTTTTAAATGATGTAGTTCAATTTACCTGTTATTTCTTTGGTTGCTTATGCTTTTGGTATAGGATCTAAGAAACTATTTCCTAATCGTATGTCATCAAGAATTATTACTATAATTTCTTCTAAAAGTTTTATAGTTTTAACTCTTAAATTTTTATATATAATCCATTCTGAGTAAATTTTTGCATGTGGTGTAAGAAAGCAGTTGAGCTTCTTTTGCATGGGGATATACAGTTGTCCCAAAACCATTTGTTGAAAAGACTTTTTCCCCCAATAAATTGCCACGGCACCCTAGTTGAAAATCAATTGACCATAAATGTAAGAACTTATTTCTAGACTCTCAATTCCATTCCATCGATCTAAATTTTTTAACTTATGCAACCACCACACTGTCTTAACTACTGTGTATTTGTAGTAAGTTTTGAAGTTGTGAGTGTAAGCCTTCCAACTTTGTTCTTTTTCATGATTGTTTTGGCTATTCTGGATCTCTTGCATTCCCATATGAATTTTATGATCAAAAGCCTTTCTGCAAAAAAGGCTATTGGGATTTTGATAGGGATCACGTTGAATCTGTAGATCAGTTTGGAAAGTATTGCTATCTTAACAGCATTACTCTCCTGATCCACGTACATGGAATGTCTTTTTACTTTGTTAGGTCTTTCTAAATTCCTTTCAACAATGACATAGTATTCAATATGCAATTCTTGCACTTCTCTTCTTAAATTTATTCCTAATTGTATTATTTTTTTGATGTTATTTTATTTATTTTTTTATTATCATAATTTTTTTTGCAGTATGCGGACCTCTCACTCTTGTGGCCTCTCCTGTTGCGGAGCACAGGCTCCAGACGTGCAGACTCTGGATGTGCAGGCTCAGTGGCCATGGCTCACGGGCCCAGCCACTCTGCGGCATGTGGGATCTTCCCACATGGGGCCATGAACCCGTGTCCTCTGCATCGGCAGGTGGACTCTCAACGACTGCGCCACCAGGGAAGCCCTAAGGTTATTTTAAATGGAACTGTTTTCTTCATTTCTTTTTCAAAATAGTATATAGAAACACAGGTAATTTTATATGTTGATCTTGTATCCTAAAATTTGCTGACCTTGTTTATTAGTTCATATAATTATTTAGTAGATTTATTAGGATTTACCATATATAAGATCACATCATCTGTGAATAGGATACTTTACTTCCTCCTTCCCAATGTGGATGCTTTTATTTATTTTTCTTGTCCAAAGCCCCTAGTTAAAACCTCCAATACAGTGTTGACTGGAAATGGCAAGAGCAGATATTCTTGTCTTGTACTTGATCTTAGGGAAAAAGCATCTAATCTTTCACCATTAAGTATGATGGCAACTGAGGGTTTTTCATAGATGATCTTTATCAAGTTGAGGAATCTTCCTTCTGTTCCAGGTTTGATGAGTGTTTTTATCATGAAATGTATTGGATTTTGTCAAGTGCTTTTTCTGCATCTATTGAGATAATCATGTGGGTTTTTTTTTCCTTTACCTTATTAACATAGTTTACTGTATTGATTGAATTATTTGGATAATTTCCACTTGGTTGTGGTATATAATTTTTTTATGTGTTGCTAGGTTTGGTTTACTAGTATTTTCTTGAGGATTTTTGTGTCTATATTCATAAGAGATATTGGTTTGTAGTTTCTTTTCTCGTGCTATCTTTGCCTGGTTTTTGGTATCAGGGTAGTCATAAAATTAGTTGAGAAGTATTCCTTCTTCTTTAATTTTTTTGAAATCCTTTGTAAAAGATTGTATTAGCTCTTCTTCCAATAAAATTCACCAGTGAAGCCATCTGAACCTGAGCTTTTCTTTATGTGAAGGTTTGAAACTACAAATTCTATCTCTTTACCTGTTAGGTCTATTCAAATTTTCTATTTCTCCTTGAGTCACTTTCAGTAGTTTGTGTTTTTCTATGATTTTTTTCTAGTTCTTCTAAGTTATCTAATTTTTTGCCACTTAATATTTAATTTATTTTTATATCCCTTAAATATAGGTTTTGGCTATAAACTGGTACAAAATTTTTTTTTACCATATGTCATAAAAACACACACATTTTTGTGTTCACGTGTCATTACAACTTTACCATTTAATCATTTCTCTTTATGCCCCTTAGAAGGCTGGGTTGACTTAGATATGCAGCTCAATGTAAAACACATCCTCCAAATTATTATAACTTTTGTCTAATGGTGATATTAGTAGAACCAACGCTGGCTTAGAATAGCTCTTTTTAAGCTATGAGCTAGGTTGTCTTTTAAAATATATATCCATGTTCATTCTCTGCTACCTTTGGTCAGATGTGGAAATTCACACATATAATGTACATTGCAAAAAAAAAATCACAAATTCAAAAACTCACTTTCTTTCTTTCTATTTTTTATTTTTATTATCTTTGAAATACTCAGAAGCAATGAGAAAGGAAGATAATTTGGTCCTTGGGATTGTAGCTCTCCAGTTATATGTTTTGAGAACTCTCCTACCTGAAGTCAGAACTCCTAATATTGCTTTTATTTAGCAGTAATCATAGTGCTTTAAAGGCTAGGTTCACACAGATAGACATACACAACATAAATTTAAGCAACTCGTATTAATTTGTATTGTTAGCTTAAAGGAGAATATATGTTCCTTCTAGACTTGATTCAATAGTCTGAGATATTCCTTCCAGGGTCATAAAAATTGAGGGCAAAAAATTACATTCTTGTTTTTGCATTTCACTGAAAGAACAAAGTACATACTTAACTTTTACCAGAATGGAAAAAGCAAAGAAGCTTCCTTGTTTTTAAACATAGCAGTAAACACCGAAGGAACATTGTCTCTGTTATATAAGCATAAATCCCATAATCACTCAGGAAGTCAGATGTCCTAGGTACCACCCCCTCTTCAGTCACTCACTGAGGTGCAGTGAGCCTCCTCACTGTCTCTACGAGGGTTAATGTCTGACCATCTTATCTAATGTATTTTCCTATTCACTTTTGAGGAAAAATCTCCTGGCCAAAAGAAAATATTATGTGGATTTGGGTTTTGCCTAGGAGTCTTTCCATTTCATTCTATTTCCATTCATTCTTCTAAGTCTTGTTCATTTTCAGTACAGCATTAGGCAACTAATCCAAAATTGAAGAAAAAGGTCTGACTGGCTACTTATATCCACCTTAAGCCCTTTCCTTTCAATTAAATCTATTAGGTAAACTTTTCTTGATGGGATTCTCAAGCCAATTTTCCCCCTTTTTTGTTGCAGGAAAGAAAACATTTCAAAATACAATCCAGAGAACAAAAATGAAGCTTCCAGAGAAAACCCCAGGAACAATTTAAGTGGAAGAATACGAAGTCCTTCCCCACAAGACCAGATCTAGCAAATATTTGCCAAAGGTGATTACTCTCAACTCCACCACCTACCAGCTCAGTCTCTCTCCCAACTGTGCCATTCAATACCTGCCCTCAGTGGAAAGCAGTGTCATGACCTGAAGACCTGGCCTTGCTACCCCATGAGGCACTTAGATCCTATTCTCCTCTCTTGCCATGTAGGCAAGCATTCCACCTGCCCCTGGGACACAGGACATGGATGCTTTGCCTTGTTCTGATCATACATCCTCAGTGCATATGCTCTGTGACCCAGCAGCATCAGCATCCCCTGGGGGCTTGTTAGAAATGCAAAATCTCAGCCCAACCCAGACCTAATGAATCTGAATTTGCATTTTTATTTAACAAAATTGCCTGGGGATTCCCATGCACCTTAAAATCTGAGAAGCAATGTTCTAAAGCAGCGGTTTCCAAACTCTAGTGTGCACCAGAATTCTCTAGTGGGCTTGTGAAAACACAAACTGCGAGCCCCTCCCCCTGGGTTTCTGATTCAATGGGTCTTGAGTGGAGCTTGAGAATTTGCTTTAAAAAGTTCCCAGGTGACGTTGGTTCTGCTGATCTGGGAACTCAATTTTGAGAAACACTTCCTTAGAGGTCTCCCATCCCACCAATGACTAGGCATGTGGAGGAGGCTTCAGAATCCAAGATGATATGATCTGGACTGATTATAAACAGCACATAATATGATTGGGGCTGCCTCCATGTTTTTTTCTGCTTTGCCACATTCTCCTACTACCTGCTGGAAGTCTGCTGGGCTGGTTTTCCTCTGACATCTCCCAAGTTGCCTCACCCCACAGTGCCAACCCGCCCTCCCTCACCCCCATGCTGGAACACAGCAGGTGTCTGCCAAGTTCTGTCTGGCCTGGCATCGATGGGAGAGACTTCTCTCCTGCCCTGCCTTGGGCCACCTCCCAGTGAGTGAGCCCCAGGACTGCCCACTGCCACACTTCTACCCCTGGATCTCCCTCCCACTTGCCGCTTTCCTCCATGCAGAGTCATTTTACAATCCTGAGGAGGAAGTCAGTTCAGGGTCAGTACCCCTAAACTTCAATGCACCTCTCTCCCCATTTTTCTCCTTAGCCTAGTCAGTTGTACTGTTTTCAAGAAATTTCTATCTCTGACAGGGTTCTAACACAATTTTGGTAGTTTACAAGTTTGCCAGAAAGGACCCATAGCCGAAGTTGGACATTACTGGAAATGCTAACTAGCATGGCTTCAGACTCTGGGATAGATCAGGGTAGGAGAGCCAGTGTGGTCTGTTCCCTACAGGCAACCAGACTTGGAAAGTGTGCCCGTTTCCCTGAGGAAGCATCTAACACCCTCAAGTCGGTTGGAAAAGTGGTCTTGTCATGTGTATGCTCTCGGGCCAGTTTTTCAAGCCACAGCTTAAATCCATCAAAATGTTTAGCTAAAATGTGTTCAAAGTGTGGTTTATAGGAGTCCTGCTTCAGCCTCAATCAGTGATGAACTAAGGCTGCAGAGAGACTAGAGAGCACTTCCAAATCCACTTTTTAGAGCAGTTTCTACTTCCAAGGCAAGGAAGACTATTTTCTTTATATAAAAGCACTGCCACCTCACCCTTGTTCCCCAAAGCAGTTTCATGTAAAACTCTCCCATTTGCCTGAATGAGAAGAACATCTTTAATACAGTTGTATAAACGTGATTTCCTCACTGGCGAATATGACATTTTTGTGGGTTCGCAAAAAATAAAACTCCTTTTCCTTTTGGCTGAAAACTGCTTATGAAAAGGAAAGGCGGTTTGGGGTTTTGGTGCTTTCTTTCCCAACGAGGACATGGGTGTTTTTTCGGTGGTGAGAAACTGCCTCTGTGATACACACAATCAGTTTTCGCCTGCAATCGGTTTCACACTAAATTTCCCATTTGGATGAGGAAAGCATAGTTTACCTGGTGAACTGGTAACATGTTATCCTGGACCAAACTAGTCAGCACCTATAAAACTGTCATTCACAGAGGAATTTTCCCCACAAGCCAGGAAACACGAGGACTTTTGCAATGAAACGAGGTGAAAAATAATTCAAATCTTCAATCCAACTGAAGGCAAATCATGTCCTCTTGGGATGCCCAATTGTCCCTGATGGCCGGGTGGGATCTCAGAGATTTGTCCTTCAACTGAGCCACCAAGACACTCTGCAAGGGCTTTTCTCCCCCCAAGGCAGCACTTAGTCTCCTCCACCTCAACCAACACTTAAGGAAGCCACAGATGAGAGGAAGGGCAGTGAGGTGAATTCTTACTCAGGACAAATTGTCCTTTACAAATCATGGATTTACCAGACATTTTGTTTCTCTCACATTGGATTTTTGTTTTCTGGGTTTTGCAAAATTCCTTTTCTCGTGGACCCCTTCATTCATTGAGGCGCTGTAGGGGAGGAGGGACCCTGACAGCAGTGAGATGCTCTCAACAGCCCCCGCTGGTGAGAATGAGGCTGCTTCCTGGGTGCCGCCATCTTGCAGTAAGGTGAGACCAGAAGCAGTGAGGTGGAACCGGAAGTCAGCGGCCAGGAGCAGCTCGCGGGCATGGTTCTGCTGCTAGAATCTGCTGCCCCCGGTGACTGGCTACAGTTAAGTCCCCTACATGGGAGCCTTTAAGTTGCAAACTTTCAAAGATGTGAACATGCATCACAAAAGTTAGTTCACGTGTCTGGTGTACATTGTCATGTGCGTGCATCCTCTACAGTAGCTGTGCTTTTGTGTACTTTACTGTACAGTACTGCATAGAGTAGAGCAATACAGTATCTTTATTTCAAGCGCAGGATGTCTGGAAGCAAGCGTAAAAGCAGCAGTGAGGTAGCTGGTACTTTTCAAGGTATCTTACTGTAAGATTAAAAATGTTTTCTTTATTTTTTGTGTTTGTGTTTTTATGTATTATTTGTGTGAAAAGTATTATAAACCTATTATAATACAGTACTATATGGCCGATAGTGTTAGTTGGGTACAGTTTTACCCTCTCTAAAATGAGGAAAACACAGTGGAGTTGCTTCTAAGGTGGCAAGGGAGACGGGTTCCAAATTTTGTACTTAAGGCAAAACACATGTATAAGCAAAATTGCCCTTGAAAATTTCCAGCTTGAAACAGCTCTGTTTCTTTTATTGAGCTTACATTCAGGGCCACATTAAAGGGAGCTGTGTAGCGCTTTCCTCTGAGCAAGGCATTCTTCCTGCGCAGAGAACAGGAGAAACAGATCCCAAGGAGAGCAGATTCACACCTCAGGCTGAGGCCTGGACTCACTGAGGGGGAACAATGCATCTTCCTCTTGTCCCCCCTCCTCCCTCCCTACCCACCCCCACTGGTAGAAATTGTTTATGGAATTCAATTGAGCACATGTATAATATGAAATACCATTGTATTGTCTATGAATGTGAGAATAACCATGATGATGATGGTTTATATTCACCTAATGTTCTAGAGTTCATAAGACATTTTTATATTTATCTTCAATTCCATTTTCACAACTCTATGAGGTAATTATTACTAATTTTATTTCACAGACCAGAGCAGCGAGGTTCAGAGAGGCAGGGCTGAGACAGGGACCCAGACTCCATCTGTAGCCAAGATGCTTCCACAGGAGAGCACCTGCCTCAGGCTGGACACAGAGAAAAGATTAGGATTACAAATCAGCCAACATTGAACACAAGACTCCCTCATGCGTTCCATTTAAAGGTTTTGTTGTATGATTTAAAGTTAACAAAACTAACTGAATTTATCATTTGCAGTCACTGTAACCACTGTCATAGTCTCTGATGCATTCATAAAATGTACACATAACAAAACATTTCTGCCTTTTGGGCTTATTAGTTACTATATCTCATCAATATAATTTCCATGCCTGCTCTGTGGGGAATCAATAACGCTTACAACAGTGTGGCGCTTAAGCACCTTGATCTACTTCACTCTCTAGCTTGAGAGTATTTTTAAATGGTTTCAATTTCAGTGTTATTTATAATTATAAAAAACTTATAAACAAACTAACTCCAACCGTGGGAGATCCTACTAGTATGTGTTTTTACTTCCAACAGGACTTGTGACACCAAATGCATGTTTTTGTTTTTTGTTTGTTTGTTTCCCCACACTTACCAATTCTCTGACACAAGCTGGGTGTCCTACAACTCAGTTCAATTCTGATACTAACTACCTGGAGTGAGTGGCAGACGCCACAAGTGAAAGGCTCAGCCCCACAAAACTGCGTCCACTTCAGACACCAGTCACAAGTCCAGGCCACCCATACTTCTGATACATAAATTGGGGCTCCCCCAATCCCCTACTCAGGTTTGATAATTTTCTTAACTGGCTCACAGAACTCAGGAAAACATTTTACTTACAATTAACAGTTGTTATAAAGGATACTGCTCAGGAGCAGCCTGAAGAAAGAGATGCACAGGGCAGGGTATGGGGATGTGGAGGGAAGAAGGTACACATGGAGCTTCCTAGCCCTCTCCAGGTGCACTGCCCTCCCAGGACCTCCATGTGTTCACCAACCCAGAAGCTCTCTGAACCCTATGGCTTATTGGAGGTCCCAGCATGTAGGCGCAGTTGATTAAATCATTAGCAGTTGGTAATTAACTCAGTCTCCAGCCTCTCTCCTCCCTCTGGAGATTGAGGCATTGAGGCTGAAAGTTCCAACCTTCTAATTCCGCCTTCCTCTTTCTGGCAATCAGCCCCCATCCTGAAGCTGTCTAGGAGGCCCCCAGGCACCAGCCATCTCATTAGCACACAAAAGACTCTTATGACTGCAGAGATACCAGGGGCCTTAGGAGCTCTCTGTCAGGAACTGAGGATGAAGACCAAGTATAGATTTATTATACCACAATATCACAGGAGATTTACCAAATAAATTACAATGAGTACAGGGTACATGCAATGGAATACAAGTACTGATACTAAAAATTCATATTGTAGAGGGCTACTTATTGGCATGAGAAAATGGTCATGATTACAGAATAAAGAGTATGCTATCTAGTGTACAGCTGGACCTCCATATCCATGGGCTTTACATCTGTGGATTCAACCAAATACGGATCAAATATATTGGTAAAAAGATTCCAGAGAGTTCCAAAATGCAAAATTTGAAT
This sequence comes from Delphinapterus leucas, assembly GCF_059928025.1. Lineage (NCBI taxonomy): Eukaryota > Metazoa > Chordata > Mammalia > Artiodactyla > Monodontidae > Delphinapterus > Delphinapterus leucas. The sequence goes on from NC_143133.1 coordinate 104,176,370, forward strand.
TTGCCACACACCAGCAACTATGTACATAGAACTTACTTTGTATTTATGACTATTTATGTAGCATTTGCAATGTATTAGCAATTATAAGTAATCCAGAGATGATTTAAAGGATACAGGAGGATGTGTGTAGGTTATACACAAACAATAGGCCATCTTATATAAGGGACCTGGAATCAATCCCTGGAGGATACAAAGGGATGACTGTATACATTTTTCAAAAGTAGTTATGGTATGTATGCATGCCAAAAAAAAGGAGATTCTAGAAGGTCATATAACCAGAGTTTACCCCCAGAAAATGATTTTTATTTGTTTTTTTATATTTGTCATTTTCTGTGTTTCTCAATTTTTCTACATCAAGGATATTTTAGCTTTGAAATTGAGGGAGAAGCATTATTAAACAACAAACCCCATAGCTTTAATTGCACAAATCTTGAGGTACATTTGTGCAAACAAAAGAAGAGGAAAGAGAGTTTTACTCACCATCTGAGCCTTTAAAGATTAACCTGCTGTGGTTGCTGACCAGCAGTGCACTCAGTGCTTCAGGCAGAAGAAGTTAAGGAAATAACAAGATGCTCTGTGCTTTGGACAACAGGCCCATTATATAGTTAGATGTATCTCAGGAAGAATTTTAATGAACCCAGCTTCTTGCATCTTCCCATACATAGAAAAGCACAATATTCATTTACTTGAGACATTTGTTCTTTGTAACTAGCAGTAATCTTTTATTAAGATGCATGCTTGACTGCATGTATTCCCAACCTGGCCCCCAAAATCATATATAAATTAGCCTCTCCCGCTCCCACCAACCCCGACTTCTTCAGGGCAGTTTCTCAGAGCTACTGAGAGTCTGTCTCCCAGGCTATAGTCCTCAGTAACGCCCTGAAAAAACTTAACTGACAAGTCTCACATTGTGCCTTTTCTTTCAGAGACATTTGTAAGGGTGCCAGCCACACCATTGTCAATGACAGCCTGGAGGGTGTTGAGAACTTTCTGACACCACAGAACAGGCCCAGGTCCCCTTGAGACTGACCTCCCCAACATGCACCACCACACTGAAGGATTTTCTTCCCCCTCAAACTTCTTTATACAAGGTTGGAATTTCCCTCTTGCAAAAGAACATATTAAGACAAGCTAAAGTTTCCGTACTACTAATATACCTATTTTCATTTTACATCTTTGTTCTCTGGTAAGGTAAACTGTGCATGAGAAAATGGAAGATTAAAACATTTAAAAATTACATAATGAATGTAAAATTATACAGTATTTGTGCTTGTGGGTGTGTGGTATTTGAGGGTGGTGGTTGGGAGGAAGTTGACAAATTATCCACAGAATTACCTGTTTGCCCTCACCGCTAATGGGTCAAGCACCATTTAATGGTAATCTAAGTTTAAAATGTTATGACTTTTATAATTATATGAATTAAGGAAGTGCAACAAAATCTCCTAAGCATCGGTATTTCTAGTTTGAATTTTTAATAGCTCTTTAGAAAGTAATTTGTAATATCTGTTATTTGAATCTAAACCTTAAACAATCAGTTTTATCAAAATAAGATTGTTTTTCATATTCTATGAAATCTAGAACATAGAAAGACTTCGACAAATTCGAAAAGACATTCTTTTTTAAAGAAATCCTCACGATCCTTATCTCCAGGGAAGAAAATCTGTGGTATGGCCTTCTAAATGTTTTTTTAAATGAAGTTGAATTCCAGAATTTTCACACTAAATTTCATGTTTCAGTCGGGTTCCTTAGCTGGTAAAAAGAAATGCTTGTGTTCTGGCAATTCTGTCTCTATCAAGACTTTACAGTGTTCCTTGATCAAGTGATTAAAAAATACATTGTCTCTTTAAAAGAAATATTTTGAAGATGAATCTTTTAAGTATATATCAAATCTCTTTTTGCCTCCACCAAAAGCTTGTATGCTTCCAAGGAATAGCAATTTCATTCTGACAGAATATTGTAAAGATTTTTTGCAAAGCTTACTGCAGATCTTTTCATCCATTCTTGCATTCAAAGCCTCACTAAATTCAAAGGTGGCTACAAACTCACATTCTGTAGAGTACCATGATGGATCCTGGGGATGGTGCTGAGAACCAACCAGCAGATATAAGTCAGTGAGAGTTCACAATTCGAACCCCTCCCCCACATAAAGTTGAAATTTCCAGTTAAAACACATCTACTTTTCCCATTGTCCAGGTTGATTCCACATGGACTTAGAAAATACAGTGTTCATGTGTAAATATGATTTTTTTTTTGGCTGTGCCATGCAGCTCATGGGATCTCAGTTCCCAGACTAGGGATCAAACCCAGGCCCTCGGCAGTGAAAGCACGGAGTCCTAACCACTGGACTGCCAGAGAATTCCCTGTAAATGTGATTTAAAATATGAAAGCAATTAAACAATATATCCTGGTTTTAAATTCTTCTGCTGGACCAAAGCAACACCCCAGCCCACTAATGAGCTTATCTGGTTTTTTTTTTTGTCTTCCCTAAAATGAGAAATAAGAACTGCTGAAAAGGGGAAAGATAAGGATTAGAGCTGACAGGTATCTGTCTTCATGGTGTGAGTTAAGAGACTCTCTAAATTTTCCCAGACCAGAATATCTTCTGAACTGGAGGAGCTTCATCTGGGTTAGATGCTGCCAGAACTCAGGTATCCACCAGCCCCTTATTTGGGAAGGTGGGCACAGGGAGTGAGAGAAGACAACACATTCTTAGAGGACAGTAGGTTTTATTTTCTTTTTTAATACTTATTTATATATTTTTTTACATTGGAAAATAATAAATGCTAAGTACATATTTAAACATAAAGAATTATTGAGAAGATGTAAAAAATTATGAAAAAATCTCACTACCTAGAGAGAAGTAAAAATGAATATTTTGGGGTAGCTTTCACATTATTCTATAGCCATCTGCCCATCTATCCATCCATATGTTTGATTCCACTTGCTTCACTAACTTCAGGTGAATTGTATCTCTTATTTTTCAAAGTATTCTTAGATAGGAAAAAATACCAAGCATCTCTGTCTTGAATAAACCAAGAACACTGGCATTCCCTCAGTCCAAGGAGCTTAGTCCTTCCCTGCAGTCTTATCCATTTCCAAATAAGTGGGTTCAGTTCCCAGCACACAGAGTCACAACTGGACACTGTCCCATCTCCCCTCAGTCCAATGGACCTATGACAAGCCACAGCCACTGCCATTCCTGGGATGGCTTAGATCCCTACACTGGCAGCTGGGGTAACCCTCAGCTGGGTTCTAAGGTTTCAGTTCTTCTAGGTTTTACTCAGAGGTCTAGCTTTTTCACCCTGTACCAGGATGACTGGACCCGACACCTTCTGGGCCAGATTCAGCTTTCACTCAAGAACGCTTGGGCTCTGATATGAGCTTCATTTGTTTAACGATTGCTGAATATTCTGTTATACACATGCGACAATTTACTTAGCCTTTCTCCTCCTATTGGATATTTCAGGCTTTTACTTCTAATTTTCCTAATATTATAAATAACCATAATAAACATCTTTGTTCATATGTCTTTGAACACACCTCTGATTACTTTCTAAAAATAGAATTGAAATCAAGCAGGATCCTGTGGGGCCCTCCTGGGTACAAAAGCCTTTCCATGTCCCCCATTTCTTGTTTGTAGGAAAAGGCTTCAGTGTCCTGACCTTCCCCATGTTCCAAACGGCAGATTCATACAATTACTAATTATGGAAGTGAGGGAATGCAAAAACAAAGGAAAGGCAGTCAAACAATAGTGCAGCAATGGGGCAGGGTCCTGGTTCCTCCTCGGGGGATGTGCCTAGCAATCTGATACACATCTCTGAGTTCTCCTACAGGAGCTGGGGCCCACACCCAGGTGGAGGATGGTAACTTCAGGCTGAGCACAAGCACGGGGACCCCAGACTGGTTGGAACAAGAAGGCTGATGATTGAGATTCCTGGAGCACCACCCTGTTACCTCACCACCAACCCATCAGAAGGAAGTCAAACACCCTGCAGCCCTGACACCAAATTTATCGTTAAAAACTCTTCCCTGAAACTCATTGGGGAGCTCAGGTCTTTTGAGCATGAGCCACTCATTCTCCTTCGTTGGCCCTGCAATAAACCTTTCTCTGCTCCAAACTCCAACGTTTCAGTTTGTTTGGCTTCACTGCGCATCAGGCACACGGACTTGGGTTCAACACAGAATTCCTAAGTCAAAGTGTATGAACATTTTAAAGCTCTTTTATACATATTGTAAAGTTGTGTAGTAGAATCTTCCAGTCAAAACCATAATGAAATGTCACCTCACACTGGTTAGAATGACTATCTTTAAAGAGACAGGAGATAACAAGTGTTGCAGAGGATGTGGAGAAAAGGGAACCTTTGTGCACTGTTGGTAGTATTGTAAATTGGTGCAGCCACTATGGAAAATAGAATGGAAGTCTCTCAAAAAATTAAAAATAGAACTGCCATATGATCCAGGAACTCAAGTTCTGGGTACTTATCTGAAGGAAACAAAATTACTGTCTTAAAAAGATATCTGCACCCCCATGTTCACTGCAGCATTACTTACAATAGTCAAGACATGGGAACAAACCTAGAGTCCATCATGGGATGGATGGACAAAGAAAATGTGAAAATATTACTCTCTCTCTCTCTCTCTCTCTCTCTATATATATATATATATATATATAGTAATATAGAAAATGTGAAAATATTACTATATATATAATGATATCATTTAGCCATAAAAAAGAAGGAAATCTTGCCATTTGTAAAAACATGGATATGCTAATGAAATAAGCCAGTCAGAGAAAAGCAAATATTGTATTGATATAATAGCACCTATATGTGGAGACTTAAAAAAACCAAACTCATAGAGAAGAGATTGCTGGTTTCCAGAGGCACAGCATGTGGGGTGGACAAAATGGGTGAAGTTGGTCAAAAGGTACAAACTTTCAGTTACAAGATAATGACTTCTGAGAATGTAATGTACAACATGGTGACTATAGTTAACAATATTGTATTGTATACTTAAAAGTTGCTAAGAGAGTAGATCTTAAAAGTTGTCATTACAAGAAATAAAAATTGTAACTATGTGTGATGATGGATGTTAACTAAACTTACTGTGTGAATCATTTCACAATATATACAAATATCAAATCTTTATGTTGTACACTTAAAACCAATACAATGCTATATATCAGTTATATCTCAATTAAAAATAAGTTAAGATAAAATAAAATACTAGAGTAATGGTACAATTAGCAACAACAGGAAGTTGGAAAGTAAAATAAAATAGAATGAATAAATGGAAAAAAAAAGCACACAGGTGGAAGCACAAAAATCCAAACACAAATGCAGTGGTGCCTACTTCCCCATGCGCAAGACTGATGTGACCAAATGAAATCGGTGAAAGAAATGCTATCACAGTTATATTTACATGGTTTTATATTATGTGTAGGTACTCATCTAATAACTGATATTTTTTTAATTAACTTAATATAATAAAACAAACCTTGCTAATTGGATATATGAAAATTGATGTCATTGTTTCAATTTGCATTCTTTAATTTTGAACATAAAAAATACATTTGTCAGCTCTAGTATGCCCTTTTTCTGTGACTTCTGTGTTTCAGAGAGAAGCCAAAGTTTTTTGTGCCCTATATAATCAGGGATAGTCCACTTTTATTTGCTCACCCCAGTCAGCACTCTGAAGAGATGAGGACACTTGGTGCCTTGGGGAAACAGTGAACCGACTTCCGATCTCCATCAGCTGACTGAGTTATTTGCTTTGGATTGCAAAAGGATGGTAGTTTGAAATTCTTGCCTGGGAATTCTGGTTTTTCCATCATTTTTTCATTTTTTAACCCACGATTTTATTTCCTTCCTAGTTTTGCCTTCTGATAGAAATCAGTGGTTAAGAGTTAGTACAAGCACAAGATAATAAAGCGATAGCAATTCACACAGGTAATCAGAATATTTAGCCTTTTAAGTTAATTGCAACTCATGCTGCTTCACCATGTGCTACGACATGAAAAACTGATACTTTGCCTGATACCATCAAAATAATTACAGTCAACCTGTGACTGGTTTGATCCTGGCCTGTCTGTAAAAGCTCACATAAAACTGTTCTGAAACAAACTCTTCTGGGGTCTTACGCTGGTGTAATTCATAGACCATTTTTGTGGTGTTTTTTATTAGAAAAATGACAGAGGCCAGTTAAGAGGGTTTTAGAAACAATTAAGACCTTGTTTTGTAATAAAAGAACATTCCCAAACTCTGGGACATTTCCTAGATATTCCTAGGTCCAAACAAAAAGTGAATATTCCAGAAGAAAATTTGTTCCACCTTTGAAGAATGTTTTAAAACTTGAGTCTAAACTTTATTTTATTTATTGTTTTGCTTTTTTGAGGTTTAAATTTTTCAGGCAAGTAAAATGAAGTCTTCAGAACCCTGAGAAGCTCATACACTCAAAGATGGTCACTTTTTTTATTGGAAAGATTCATTACTTGGACTTTCCATTTTTAGTTCAACTAGACCTTCCATTTATAAACTTCAAACTCCATTCATTTGTTGTTGTTGTTGTTTACTGGCAATGTCTCTTCTTCTGCCACAAACATTGTACATGAACCAATTCCAAGCACCCCCTTGTAAAAGGCGCTTAATTAAACCAACAAACAAACCAGCAGGGTAAAGAATTATAGGGGACCTCTCTGAGAAACACAGGGTCCCAGCATTATAAACAACATGGAAATAGATCATAGAATTCTGTCAAGTATCCCAAATCTAATTTATGTGGTTAATAATATAATTCTTTCCATCTCTGGGAGAAACTTATCCACCACACTCTTGTGACTATATAGTTTGAGTACAATTTCTCCTCTAACCACGCCCCCATTAAAATGTAACACATGTCTATAGCAAGCATTAAATCAAAAGACAAAGTACAGGAAATTGTTTTCATGTGTCGCCTGTGCTTTAAAAGAATGGAATAGAGGAACCTTTGCAATTAATGCTATCTTAATGTTTTATGGCTCAGTATGAAGAATCATGCCTGTTCCTGACCTACTCTCTACTCCTCTTGGAAATGATGCAATCTCAATCATTCCTGCTCTCAGGTGAACCAAGAGGTTTGTATTTGGTGAATGGTATCTAAATAGACTTTCTTACATGAAACTAAAAGTGAAGAATATTTATGTGTGCATTTTCCCCATGAGTGTTATTATAACCAGGCACAAAATCTAAAGTGTTACTACAAGTTTTAGCTGCCTGTCCCAATTTCTCAATAAAAGTAGGAAGCCCCTAAAAGAGTAACTATATTCTGGAAGGTGCTAAATATGCTCTAAGAAGAAGGAAGTAAAGGAACAATTGCTTGTAAAACCAGCATGAGTGTCGACCTCCTACTCTCAAGCATGGTTTGTCAGACTCACTGCAATGGATGAGGGCTAGGGCAGCTCCCCACCATGGCCCAGCCATGAGACACAGCCTGTCATTGATAACATCATGGTCAAGTTCATCAGTCTCAGGGGGTTGGGACAACTTAAGACACTTAATAATGTCGCTGTCACATGAGCATCCAGTTGACCTAAATGGAAGCTCAGAGGCATTGAGTCTGAACTAGCTTTTTAAGAAGAGGTATACAAGCATTGCTGGTTTGGGGGTTTTTTTAATGTTCATTTGTGAGAAAAGCAAAACTCCCACTTACTTAGGTAGTCCATGAATTGAAAAAAGATTGATTTTCTGTTCCCTCCATGTATGTAATGCAATTAGATGCACCGCTCATGACATAAGTATATATGACACAGCTCCTTTACTTACAAACTGGCTAGTTTCTGGAAAGTTTTCTCAAATTCAGTTGTTTATGAGACCAAAATGATTTTTATAAAAGGGACTGTTATCCCCACTTGTTGGCAATGGACAGTCACGGTTCTTATGCTCTTGCTCATACCTTTTATAAGCATGAAATGTGTAAGGTGAAAGTTTATAAGAGGTAAGTGTCAATACTACAAATAAATGTATAACCCATGTGTTAGTTCCCTAGGACCGCTGTTACAAATTACCACAAACTGGCTGGCTTAAAACAACAGAAATGTATTCTCTCACATTTCTGGAGGCTGGAAGTCTGAAAATCAGGTGTTGGCAGGGTTGGCTGTTTCTGGAGCTTCTGAGAGAATCCATTCCATGCCCCTCTCCTTGCTCCTGGTGGTTGCTGGCAACCCTTGGTGTTCTTTGGCTTGTAAATGCATCCCTCCAGTCTCTGCTGCCATCTACTCATGGTGTCCTCCCTGTGTCTGTGTCACTCTGTGTCAAAATATCTGCTTATTAGGTTATTAGTCATTGGGTTAGGGCCCAGCCCAATCCAGTATGACCTCACTGTAACCTGATTACAACTGCAAAGACCCCATTTCCAAATAAGATCACACTCAGAGACACAAGGGGTTAAGACTTCATTGCATCTTTCTTGGGGACACAATTCAATCCATAACGTCCATCATCTCCCAAACAGGGTGTTTACATTCAACTAAAACTGTTAAAATTACCTTTGTGTAGACGAATGAACAAGTTTTGAAAACTTACTACTTATATCTTACACTCTGCTGGTAGCTTAACATATATATCTACTTAGTTTGAGAAACATGCATATTCTACTATCAACATAATAGTAAAGCCTTGTGTACATATATATTAAAAATTTTTTATTGAAGTATATTTGATTTACAAAGTTGTGTTAGTTTCAGGTGTACAGCAAAGTGATTCAGTATTCTTTTTGAGATTCCTTTCCATTATAGGTTATTTCAACATATTGAGTATAGTTGCCTGTGCTATACAGTAGGTCCTTGTTGTCTATCCATTTTATATATAGTAGTGTGTATATATTAATCCCAAGTTCCTAATTTATCCCCCTCAGAGTTCATGTATATTATTTATGGAGATACATATGCACCCACTCATCTCACCCACACAAACACACACAGACACACAATCATTTTGTGCTACACACTGCGTGATAATGTGATGAAGCTTTACTGTGGTGTTTCTCTTGTTTTGCACATATACACATATACAAGTTGGGCATATCTAAGGAGACTCAACCATCTTTGAACACATTCCACAAATCAGTGTCTGGTATTGGAAAAGGTTATTGCTCCATTAATCAGATTCACAGTGCATGTTTATTAAAAAGTGGAGGATCAGGTTATCAAATAACACATTTCAACTCGTACCCTGTTCCCTCGCTCCTTTTTGTTTCTTGAATCGGATGTTCATGGATGTTATGGCTAACTGTTCACCAAACCTGTTTCTTCTTCATCCTGTGTACACGTCTAGATGACATTTTTTAGCCAGGTAGATGTGACCATAGACCTGACTTCTAGTCCATGGAATGTAAGCAGAAGGAATGTGTGCCATTCCAGGCTTGGCTCATGAAAACCTCCTGCACATGGTCCCCCTTCCTTTGGCTTGAGTCAGACAAGCAATGCATCTTTGGAAGCCCTATGTTGAAGGGGAAAGAACCACAGGATGAAAGGAGGCTGCATTTCTGAATCACTGCTTGGTGATCATGAATTCACACTTTGAGCTTTATCATGTTTGAGCTCTTATATAACTTGGGTTTGTTTGTTACAATACCCAGCATTACCCTAACTTAATACAGTTGCTACAAACGGGTACTTGAGCTTACATAACTCAGGGTAGAAGGTGGGAGAAGACTGAAAAGGAATATCATTATTGCTTCTTTGCAACGCTCTCCCCACCCCACCTGTGCCATGAAGCCCATGAAGCTTATGGCTCCCTCAAATGACTTCCATTGAATCGCTGAATTCTGCTCATAGTTTCCTATGTGCCTACTGCCATGCATATTTCTCTCATGTCAAATCTTAGTCTTTTCTCCTTAACTAAATGGTAAACACGTTGAGGGCTTTTGCTTTGTCTCTTACAGCTCCTAGTTCAGGGTACAGCATTATTGAAATGCTCAATATATGTTTATTGATTTGTGGGTGGACTGATTCTTAACAAAGCCAAGGGCAAATTTTACCAGCTAAATAAGTTTTGGTGTGCTTAATCACGGTTAAAACTGGTTTCAAGGCCATAAATGAATATATATATATATATTTAAAGTATAAACATTAAGAACCATAAATGCTATTAAAATCTATTTAAATGTGTTGCTCTCTTCATTCAAGAAGATGAAAGAGGTTTTATATGATATCTCTCATAGCATTTTGAGAGAAGGCAGGACATTTTTAGACATAATTTATTTTGAGCTGAAATTTTCAATGTGCTTGCTGCCACACCTCTGCTAATTTATCAAATTACAGTTAAAATTAAATTAAAGGGGGGAAATAACACACTATTTCTCAGGTTTAATCACAGTAAATAGGCTCACAAAACTAAATTCACACTATCTGTAAATTACTTCCTATCCCTGTGTAAATTCTGTTTCCCAATTGGATGTTATACTAATGAAAATATAACTCAAGTCCAAATCAGATTAGACTCAGTTAGTTTAAACGGCCTCTGTGAAGACCCATAAGCTTTTTTGTAATACTAGGAGATGAATGGAAAGACAAAAACTAATAGAAGGTAGAAGGTGGGGATTTGTCCCTGTAATGGCTGTTGTCTTTTTTAGACCAGCTTTTCTTCTTTTTTTTTCTGGTAACATAACCTACCCCCTCAGCCTGATGAGAAATCAGAAGACCTGGACTCCACCAATTATAGTGTCCTTCTGTCCTCAGACATTGTGGAAGCCAGGATGACAAGTTATGGTCAGGGAATGCAAACAGATCTCTCCTGAAATTGTTCCACCTGAAGTTGATGGGACAGAACTTCTTTACATTTCTGGTGGCAGAGCTATAAGGATGACTTGAAAGATACATTTTCCCATCACATGGAGAGAGAGATAAGAAAGGATGCGGTCAGCACAGGTAAAAAGCAGAGATGACAAACAGAAATAGAGAAAGGGATAGACTTAACAACATTGATGGAGTGTCTTGAGAACATTCAGGGATGATATTGACTCACTCCAGACGTCAATACTATCTTTTGTCCTGAGACTGATTTTGTAAGCCTATAACCTCCCATTATTGAGTGAATGCTAGCTTGTGTTGTATTATTGTCACTTGAAACTAAAAGATGTTCCTATATTAGTGGTCCCCAAAGCTGAAGTTTTCTTTTCACTCTGGCATGGGATACTTGGTTTCTGCTAGTTTGGTTTTATTCTGCCCTTAGTAATCTCACTTTTTGCTATTGTTCTGTCTATTTTTCCAAACTGTTTTCCAACAAGACCTTAAAGGATATACCTTGTACTACATATGCATAATGAATGTTCTGGAAGATTAAGGATATTATCTTTGTATTATAGAAATCTCAGAAATGTTTGTGTATACTCCACATAAAATTCTGGATTTTCTACCTCACGGCACCCCATTTCACAAGCCACTCCATTTAACAAGCTGGAAAACGGCTTGCAAAGTAAGCTCAGTGGAATTCTATCACTCCAGGAGAAATCTTCACTGTTTTAGGAAAAGAATGCTTGGCTGGAACATAAAACATCTTTTAGTCTTCTTTCTAACATCCTGTAAGGATTGGGATTCTGGGAAAGTAATACAATAAAAATAGCAAAAATCGCATTTTCCAGGATTCATAAGTAGTTGGGAGCCAATCGTTTTGTAAAAGAGTATTCACTGATTTTAGAATTAGGAAACCTCTGGGACATATTTGATTATAAGTGGAAGAAACATAACTCCAGTGATCTCATACAACTTTAATAACCATTAGTCTGGATGCAACTGATACTGATCATATCAATGGCTAAGTCAAAGTCACAGAGGAATTTACCATAGGAATACAACCATTTCTTGTCTGTTGATAAATTTTAATTTTTTTAAATTCCAGCATTTTCCCAGTCTTTGTACCACCTGAACTCTTGATATACAGCATGGGAGGAGGTCAGTGTTATTATCTAAAAATTCATTTTCCAAATCCTAACAACTAAGAATTTGAGAAGAACCATTAGTCAGCATAACATTAAAATATTTACTAATCAACAACTCTGCATTAATAACATTAATCCCCACCAAAATATCCCACCCAGCTTCACACTGGTGTCTATTTTGCTACTTCTGGTCCTGATGTCTTTCCAGTTGTGCCATGAAATTGCAAATCTTGCAATGTAGGAGTTCTACCAAAGTGAGGAAAGTTTTTTAGAGAATTGCTGGAATCATATGGAAAGCTATTTAAAAATGAGACTCTAGCAGGCTTAAATGCCATGAAAGCCATCAAAGAAGACAAAAGTCAATAAATATAGGGATGCAAAATAAAATGATTTGGATATCAAAATAAAATGACGTTAATGAAACTCATATTTTTTGCAAAATAAACCATATATGTGCTATTACTCTTCTGCTATAATGCCATTTGTCAACAAAAGGCTATTTTGATCCATTCCTTATATGTCTTAATAATTGTAATATACATAAAATTTAGTGATAATCTAAATTTTGTTTAATAAATAAAAATTATTTTTATGTTTTTAGTTTTAATTTTCAAGACTAATTCTCAGACAAACCTTACTTCTCTAATTTACTTGGAAAAATTGATCTCCACTTTAAATGAATTCATTTTTGAGTGGCCTTTTCTTGGTTCCAATTTTCTTTTGGTAATAAGAACGCTTGTGTCTCTCTGACAGCACTCATTACATTGTTGACATTTATGTTTCCCATACCAAACTATGAATTCTTTAAAGTCAGGTACCTTCTTTAATTCATATTTGATTCCTCTAATGCTTAGCTGAGTACCTGCTCATAAAGATGGTGGAATAAATGAATGGATGAGTACATGAATATAATAGGTATCAGCAGCTATTTGTCAAAGGACCTGGGTATTTCTTTTCTTTTTTTTTAACATCTTTATTGAGGTATAATTGCTTTACATTGTTGTATTGGTTTCTGATGTATAACAAAGTGAACATGCTATACGTATACATATATCACCATACCCGCTCTCTCTTGCGTCTCCCTCCCAGCCTCTCTATCACACCCCTCTAGGTGGTAAAAAAGCACTGAGCTGATCGCCCTGTGCTGTGCACGTACTTCCCACTAGCTATCAATTTTACATTTGGTAGTGTATATATGTCAATGCCACTCTCTCACTTCTCCTCCCCATGTCCTTACCTTTCTTCTCCCCATGTCCTCAAGTACATTCTCTACATCTGCGCCTTTATTCCTGTCCTGCCCTTACGTTCTTCAGAACATTTAAATTTTTTTTTAGATTCCATATATATGTGTTAGCATATGGTATTTGCTTTTCTCTTTCTAACTTACTTCACTCTGTATGACAGACTGTAGTTCCAACCACCTCACTACAAATAACTCAATTTCGTTTCTTTTTATGGCTGAGTAATATTCCATTGTATATATGTGTCACATCTGCTTTACCCATTCATTTGCCGACGGACATTTAGGTTGCTTCCATGTCCTGGCTATTGTAAATAGTGCTGCAATGAATATTTACGTACATGACTCTTTTGAATTATGGTTTTCTCAGGGTATATACACAGCAGTGGGATTGTTGGGTTGTATGGTAGCTCTATTTTTAGTTTTCTAAGGAATGTCCATACTGTTCTCCAGAGTGGCTGTATCAATTTGCATTCCCACCAACAGTGCAAGAGGGTTCCCTTTTCTCCACACCCTCTCCAGCATTTATTGTTTATAGATTTTTGATGATGGCCATTCTGACCAGTGTGTGTTGATACCTCATTGCAGTTTTGATTTGCATTTCTCTAACAATTAGTGATATTGAGCATCCTTTCATGTGTTTGCTGGCAATCTGTATATCTTCTTTGGAGAAATGTCTATATAGATCTTCTGCCCATTTTTGGATTGGGTTGTTTCTTATTTTGATATTGAGCTGCATGAGCTGCTTGTATGTTTTGGAGATTAATCCCTTGTCAGTTGCTTCATTTGCAAATATTTTCTCTCATTCTGAGGGTTGTCTGTGTGTCTTCTTTATGTTTTCCTTTTCTGTGCAAAAGCTTTTAAGTTTCATTAGGTCTCATTTGTTTATTTTTGTTTTTCTTTCTGTTTCTCTAGAAGGTGGGTCAAAAAGGATCTTGCTGTGATTTATGTCATAGAGTGTTCTGCCTATGTTTTCCTCTAAGAGTTTGATAGTTTCTGGCCTTACATTTAGGTCTTTAAACCATTTTGAGTTTATTTTTGTGTATCGTGTTAGGGAGTGTTGTAATTTCATTCTTTTACATGTATCTGCCCAGTTTTCCCAGCACCATTTATTGAAGAGGCTGTCTTTTCTCCATTGTATATTCTTGCCTCCTTTATCAAAAATAAGGTGACCATATGTGTGTGGGTTTATCTCTGGGCTTTCTATCCTATACCACTGACGTATATTTCTGTTTTTGTACCAGTACCATACTGTCTTGATTACTGTAGCTTTGCAGTATAGTCTGAAGTCTGGGAGCCTGATTCCTCCAGCTCTGTTTTTCTTTCTCAAGATTGCTTTGGCTATATGTGATCTTTTGTGTTTCCATACAAATTGTGAAATTTTTTGTTATACTTCTGTAAAAAATGCCATTGGTAGTTTGATAGGGATTGCACTGAAACTGTAGATTGCTTTGGGTAGTATATTCATTTTCAGAATGTTGATTCTTCCAATCCAAGAACATGGTATGTCTCTCCATCTGTTTGTATCATCTTTACTTTCTTTCATCAGTGTCTTATAGTTTTCTGCATACAGGTCTACTTAGGTAGGTTTATTCCTACATATTTTATTCTTTTTGTTGCAGTGGTAAATGGGAGTGTTTCCTTAATTTCTCTTACAGATTTTTCATCATTCGTTTAATGGAATGCAAGAGATTTCTGTGCATTAATTTTGTATCCTGCTACTTTACCAAATTCATAGATTAGAATTAGTAGTTTTCTGGTAACATCCTAAGATTCTCTATGTATAGTATCATGTCATCTGCAAACAGTGACAGCTTTACTTCTTCTTTTCTGATTTCGATACCTTTTATTTCTTTTTCTTCTCTGATTGCTGTGGCTAAAACTTCCAAAACTATGTTGAATAATAGTGGTGAGAGTGGACAACCTTGTCTTGTTCCTGATCTTAGCGGAAATGCTTTCAGTTTTTCACCATTGAGGACGATGTTGGCTGTGGGTTTGTCATATATGGCCTTTATTACATTGAGGTAAGTTCCTTCTATGTCTACTTCTGAAGTGTTTTTATCATAAATACGTGTTGAATTTTGTCAAAAGCTTTTTCTGCATCTATTGGGATGATCATATGGTTTTTCTCCTTCAATTTATTAATACGGTGTATCACATTGATTGATTTGCATATATTGAAGAATCCTTGCATTCCTGGGATAAACCCCACTTGATCATGGTGTATGATCCTTTTAATGTGCTGTTGGATTCTGTTTGCTGGTATTTTGTTGAGGATTTTTGCATCTATGTTCATCAGTGATATTGGCCTGTAGTTTTCTTTCTTTGTGACATCTTTGTCTGGTTTTGATATCAGGGTGATGGTGGCCTCGTAGAACGAGTTTGGGAGTGTTCATCCCTCTGCTATATTTTGGAAGAGTGTGTGAAGGATACGTGTTAGCTCTTCTCTAAATGTTTGATAGAGTTCCCCTGTGAAGCCATCTGGTCCTGGGCTTTTGTTTGTTGGAAGATTTTTAGTCACAGTCTCAATTTCAGGGCATGTGATTGGTCTGTTCATATTTTCTATTTCTTCCTGGTTCAGTCTCGGAAAGTTGTTCTTTTATAAGAATTTTTCCATTTCTTCCAGGTTGTTCATTTTATTGGAATATAGTTGCTTGTAGTAATCTCTCATGATGCTTTGTATTTCTGCAGTGTCAGTTGTTACTTATCCTTTTTCCATTCTAATTCTATTGATTTGAGTCTTGTCCCTTTTTCTCTTGATGAGTCTGGCTAATGGTTTATCAAGTTTGTTTATCTTCTCAAAGAACCAGCTTTTACTTTTATTGATCCTTGCTATTTTTTCCTTCATTTCTTTTTCATTTATTTCTGATCTGATCTTTATGATTTCTTTCCTTCTGCTAACTTTGGGGTTTTTTTTGTTCTTCTTTCTATAATTGCTTTAGGTGTAAGGTTAGGTTGTTTATTTGAGATATTTCTTGTTTCTTGAGGTAGGATGGTATTGCTATAAACTTCTCTCTTAGAACTGATTTTGCTGCATCCCATAGGTATTGGGTTGTCGTGTTTTCATTGTCATTTGTTTTTAGTTATTTTTTGATTTCCTCTTTGGTTTCTTCAGTGATCTCTTGGTATTAAGTAGTGTATTGTTTAGCCTCCATGTGTTTGTATTTTTTACAGATTTTTCCTGTAATTGATATCTAATCTCATAGCATTGTGGTCAGAAAAGATACTTGATATGATTTCAATTTTCTTAAATTTACCCATGTTTGATTTGTGTCCCAAGTAATGATCTTTCCTGGAGAATATTCCATGAGCACTTGAGAAGAAAGTGTATTCTGTTGTTTTGGGGTGTAATGTCCTATAATTATCAATTAAGTCCATCTTGTTTAATGTATCATTTAAAGCTTGTGTTTCCTTATTTGTTTTCATTTTGGATGATCTGTCCATTGGTGAAAGCACCGTGTTCAAGTCCCCTCTATGACTGTGTTACTGTCAATTTCTCCTTTTATGGCTGTTAGCATTTGCCTTATGTATTGAGGTGTTCCCCTGTTGGGTGCATATATATTTATAATTGTTATATCTTCTTCTTGCATTGATCCCTTGATCATTATGTAGTGCCCTTCTTTGTGTCTTGTCATAGTCTTTATTTTTAAGCCTATTTTGTCTTTTTCCATCCCCTCACTTTTAGTCTGTGTCCCTAGGTCTGAAGTGGGTCTCTTATAGACAGCATATATATGGGTCTTGTTTTTTTATCCATTCAGCCAGTATAGACTTTTGGTGGGAGCATTTAATCCGTTTACATTTAAGGTAGTTATTGATATGTATGTTCCTTTTACCATTTTCTTAATTGTTTTGGGTTTGTTATTGTAGGTCTTTTCCTTCTCTTGTGTTTCCTGCCTAGAGAAGTTCCTTTAGCATTTGTTGTAAGGCTGGTGTGGTGGTGCTGAATTCTCTTAGCTTTTGCTTGTCTGCAAAGGTTTTAATTTCTCTGTCAAATCTGAATGAGATCCTTGCTGGGTAGAGTAATCTTGGTTGTAGGATTTTTCCTTTCATCACTTAAATATGTCTGCCACTCCCTTCTGGCTTTCACAGTTTCTGCTGGAAGATCAGCTATTAATCTTATGGGGTTTCCCTTGTATGTTATTTGTCGTTTTCCCCTTGCTGCTTTTAATATTTTTTGTTTGTATTTAATTTTTGATATTTTGATTAATATGTGTCTTGGTGTGTTTCTCCTTTGATTTATCCTGCATGGGACTCTCTCTGTTTCCTGGACTTGACTTACTATTTCCTTTCCCGTATTAGGGAAGTTTCAACTATAATCTCTTCAAATGTTTTCTCAGTCCCTTTATTTTTATCTTTTTCTTCTGGGACCCTATAATTTGAATATTTGTGTTTTTAGTGTTGTCCCAGACGTCTCTGAGATTGTCCTCAATTCTTTTCATTCTTTTTTATTTATTCTGCTCTGTGGTAGTTATTTCCACTATTTTATCTTCCAGGTTACTTATCTGTTCTTCTGCCTCAGTTATTCTACTATTGATTCCTTCTAGAGAATTTTTAATTTCATTTATTGTGTTGTTCATCACTGTTTGTTTGCTCTTTAGCTCTCCTAGGTCCTTGTTAAATTTGTCTTATATTTTCTCCATTCTATTTCCAAGATGTTGGATCATCTTTACTATCATTACTCTGAATTCTTTTTCAGGTAAACTGCCTATTTCTTCTTCATTTGTTTGGTCTGGTGGGTTTTTGCCTTGCTCCTTCATCTGCTGTGTGTTTCTCTGTCTTCTCATTTTTCTTAACTTACTGTGTTTGGGTTCTCCTTTCACAGGCTGCAGGTTTGTAGTTCCTTTTGTTTTTGGCATTTGCCCCCAGTGGCTAAAGTTCATTCAGTGGGTTGTGTAGGCTTCCTGGTGCAGGGGAATGGCGTCCGTGTTCTGGTGGATGAGGCTGCATCTTGTCTTTCTGGTGGGCAGGGCCATGTCCAGTGGTGTGTTTTAGGGTGTCTGTGACCTTTTTATGATTTTAGGCAGTCTCTCTGCTAATGGGTGGGGTTGTGTTCTTGTCTTGCTAGTTGTTTGGCATAGGGTGTCTAGCACTGTAGCTTACTGGCCATTGGCTGGAGCTGGGTCTTCATGTTGAAAGAGAGATCTGGGAGAGCTCTGGCCAATTGATATTACTTGGAGCTGGGAGGTCTCTGGTGGTCCAAAGTCCTGAAGTTGGCTCTCCACCTCTGAGGCTCAGGCCTGACAACCGGCCATAGAACAAAGACCCTGTCCCCAACATGCCTCAGAAAAAAAGAGAGAAAAAAGAAGAAAGAAAGAAATGAAACAGAAAAAAATAAAGTTATTAAAATAAAAAAATTAAAAATATTATTAAAATAAAAAATTTAAAAAGTAATTAAAAAAAAAAGAGAGCAACCAAACTAATTAACAAATCCACCAATGATAACAAGCACTAAGAGCTAAACTAAGATAAACATATAAATCAGAAACTGGTCAGTGGCATACAGGAAACCCCAAGTCTACAGTTGCTGCCAAAATCCACCACAATTTTGGATGATTCATTGTCTATTCAGGTATTCCATAGATGCAGGGTACATCAAGTTGATTACGGAGATTTAATCCACTGCTCTTGAAGCTGCATGGAGAAATTTCCCTTTCCATGCTTTGTTTTGCACAGCTCCTGGGGTTCAGCTTTGGATTTGGCCTGCCTCGGCATGTAGGTTGCCCTCTTGCGTCTGTTCTTTGCCCAGACAGGGGGGTATAAAGGAGCAGCTGATTAGGGTTCTCTGTCTCTCTCAGGCCAGGTGGAGGGAGGGGTATGGAATGCGTGGTGAGCCTGCAGTGGCCAAGGCCAGCATGAAATTGCAACAGCCTGAGGCAGGCTGTGTGTTCTCCCAGGGAACTTGTCCCTGGATCACAGGACCCTGGCAGTGGTGAGCTGCACAGACTCCCAGGAGGGGAGGTGTGGATAGTGACCGGTTCTTGCACACAGGATTCTTGCTGGCTGCAGCAGCAGTGTTAACGTTTCATGCCCCATCTCTGGTGTCCACACTGATAGCCGCAGCTTGCTCCTATCTCAGAAGCTCATTTAGGCGGTGCTCTGAATCCCTTCTCCTCACACACCCCTAAACAGTGGTCTCTTGCCTCTTAGGCAGGTTCAGAGTTTTTCCTGGACTCCCTACCGGCTAGCTGTGGCACACTAGCCCCCCTCAGGCTGTGTTCACACAGCCATCACCACTCCTCTCCCTGGGATCTGACCTCCAAAGCCCGAGCCTCAGCTCCCAGCCCCCACCCGCCCCAACGGGTGATCAGACAAGCCTCTCAGGCTGGTGAGTGCTGGTTGGAATGGATCCTCTGTGTGGGAATCTCTCCACTTTGCCCTCTGCACCCCTGTTGCTGCACTCTCCTCTGTGTCTCCAAAGCTTCCCCACCCACCCATCCCCCTGTCTCTGCCATTTAAGGGGCTTCCTAGTGTGTGGAAACCTTTCTTCCTTCACAGCTCTCTCCCAGAGGTGCAGGTCCCATCCCTCTTCTTTTGTCTCTGTTTTTTCTTTTGCCCTACCCAGGTATATGGGGAGTTTCTTGCCTTTTGGGAAGTGTGAGGTCTTCTGCCAGCATTCAATAGGTGTTCTGTAGGAGTTGTTCCACATGTAGATGTATTTTTGATGTATTTGTGGAGAGGAAGGTGATCTCCATTTATTACTCCTCCTCCATCTTGATGGTCCTCAAGCTCTGGAACTTTCATTTAAGATTGATGTCCTCAGTCCTGGAGGTCTTAGTAGTCTATTTGTAGAGTCATAGACCTGGACCAGATAATCTCTTGAAGCCTTTAAACTTTAGCAATTCCTAAACTATTTTGCATTTGGCTTCCTTTGAAAATATAATCATGAAGTGTAGTTTATAGATAATTATAACTCACATAAAAAACAGGTTCCCAAGATATCCAAGGGAACTGATCCCTTACAAAACTATTTCTTGTCACTAAGAAGGGCCAACTTTTAGATGAGAAATCAACAACCATATCTTCCAAGAGTTATGATAAACACTTGAGAATGGTCTAGTGTCGATTCAAGGAGTCAGTGGCATGGTAAACTGCTGCCAAAAAGGTCTTGGGACAGCCCAAAAAGTGGCTCAGAAGCTGGCTGAACTTGGAATGATGTTGGCCCCAGAAGGGTTTGCACACTCAGCCCTAAGTTGGCAACATGCTTCTTTGATTCACTTAATGGAAAGTAACCCTAAAGGGAGCCTCTCTGGCTGGCCTGGAATTATATGGCTCAGACTAAACATATTAAATTCATTACAGCAAATTGGTCTTTGGCCCCTGGTGGCTGCAGGGCTACAGGGAGGACAGAAAGCCTTGCTGCTGTCAGGACATTGGAAATCTGCCACTGGAGATACAGATGGAGGTGGGAATGGATTTTCCACAGATTCAAAAATGGGAGCCATTATGCAATTAAAATTGATTGATTTAATGGCTTAAAGGATGATATAATGTGCCCAGGAGGGACCCACAAAGGGCTTTTGTGAGCTTGAATAAGCACTCTGAAAAAGCATCCCTGGAGTTCCATGCAGGGCTAAACGGCTCTGCATTTGGTGACATTGAATGCCACACACAGGTCAATATTAAAAAGAATACTTTACATCATTTCTCTGCCCTAAAGACAAATGAGAGGTGACAAATGCAGTTCAATTTACTGATCACCTACTATGTCCCAGGTGTCCTTCTAGGCACTGTGCTGTGGACATGTCTTAGAAGTGTTCTAAGTTCTGAATCAGGCTTCTAAAAAGGGCCAAGGGAGGAAGTCTAAAGTACTTAGATAGCTCTGGTTCAGCTGACTCCTACTCCTGCTGTCTATCCAATTCAGATGTTTCTTTGGATGAAGATGAGGAGGCAGTGAGCAGAAAAGCTGTGACAGGTCCAGGTACCATTGGAAAAAGCAAAGTATACGCAGAGTTGTGCAACCATCACTATGATCAAATTTAGAACATTTTTATTGCCCCACAAAGAAATCCCATGTTGGAGACCTGATGTCATCAAGACGGTGACATGGGTTTTTCCCTCCTTCAGTCTCCCTTACAAGAGGACCAACTAACTACTATAGAGACAATACACCATTGTGAAAATCCCAGAACCTGGGGGTGAGGCTGAAGCACACCCCTGGATCCCAGAGACCTAGAAGGGCCACATTAGAAGGGTAAGAGGGGTAGTTTCAATTTCATCCCTCCCCCAGGCTGGCACAGTGTCAAAATGAGAGGGTGCTCTGGGCCTATGGTTTCTCCAGTGAGAAAGGAAAACCCAAAGTGGACATCCAGCTCCCCCAGCATAGTGGGACACTTCCCAGGAGACCCACTAAGGTCTTGCCTCACAGGGGTCACTGGGGAAATCTGCAGGGCTTGACCACTGGGAGCAGATAGAGATGAAGAAGAAGAGCAAGGCTTAGAGCAACCAGCGCTCAGATCTTGGAGACAATGGTTAGTGCTTTCAGCTGTGCCCAAGCAGACATCCCAGCTAGTGACTCTCCCCATCTGTAGAGTCAAGTCAGTGGCCCTGTCTGTCCAAAGAGCTTAGTTGGCAGTTTTGCCTGATTTGGGTCCCTAGTCAATGGGTAATATGAGCCATGGAGCCAGTTCTATGGCCCCACCCAGGCAGAGAAGCAAGTTTGAATCTCCACCCAACTGCAGAGTGTAACCTTCAGCCCCACCCCCCAAGGAAGTTGGCCAGAGAACCCATGCAATGAGGATCCCATATGACAGCCCACCTCAGAGAGTGAGCCAAGCCAGCAGCCTTGCCCAACTGCTGAGTACAGCCTCTGGTCCCACAAAACCAGGGTACCTGAATAGTCACTGTGGGAAGCCTCAGAGACTAGCCTACCATACGCCCAGCCAGGGAGCATAGCTTACAACCCCACCAAGAGCAGAGCCCAGCATTAGGGCCTGCCTGATTGATGAATACAACCTTTGGTCTCCCTCAGGCAGAGAGCCCAGCCAGTGACCTCACTCAATCTTGGTGCATAGCCTACAGCCCCACCCTACTAGAACTCAGACAGAGACCATGCCCAACTGCAGAGCATAGTCCCCAGCCCCACCCAACTGCAGGATACAGTTGGCAGCCCTGCCTGACAAGAAACCCCAGCCAGTGACCTAATCCAACAGCAGAGCATAGCAAGTGGCCTACCTGATCACAAAGACCAGCTTGCAGCCCTGCTTGATTATAGGGCACAGCCTGAGGCCCCACCTGACCAGGAGCCACTGGGGAGCCCAGCCTGTAGCTCTGCCCATCACAGAGTCCAACCAGTGGCACTGCCCTACCAAGGAACAAAGACTGCAAACTTGCCTGACCAGAGGTGCTTACAGGACCCAGCTAATGGTCTCAAAATAGAAGAGACAGTAGCCCGGCCCAACAAAGGAGCTCATGCAGCAGCCTTGCTTGAATATGGAGTCCAGGAAGCAGGCCCACCCAACTTTCAGGAGCCAGAGAGCAATACCTTCCCCTAACTTCAGAGCAAGGACAGTGATCTAGCCCAACTAGACATCCCAATAGCAAGTCTTTCCTACTTGCAGGAATGACCACTGACCCATTTAGTACACCATTAGTACAGTCAGCTGAACTGATTGGTGTAGGTCTTTCCCTGTCAAAGCAAACCTGTGAAGTCTAGGAAAAAAGACCACTTACTCAAATATGGAGATACCAACACGAGGATACAAGGATCATGAAGAATCAGGTAAACATAAAACCAACAAAGGTCTAATAACTGACTGTAAAAAAAAAGAAAATCTATGAACTGTGTCACAAAACATTAAGAATAATCCTCTTGGGCTTCCCTGGTGGCACAGTGGTTGAGAGTCCACCTGCCGATGCAGGGGACACAGGTTCGTGCCCCGGTCCAGGAAGATCCCACATGCCGCGGAGCAGCTGGGCCTGTGAGCCATGGCCGCTGAGCCTGCGCGTCCAGAGCCTGTGCTCCACAAGCAACGGGAGAGGCCACAAGAGTGAGAGGCCCGTGTACCGCAAAAACAAACAAACAAAGAATAATCCTCTTAAAGAAGAAATGCTGAAAGGAGTTCTTCCAGCTGAAATGAATAGACAATAATAACAGGAAAACATGAAAATATAAAACATGCTGGTAAAGGTGAGAATATCGTCAAATTCAGAATATTCTAATATTGCAATATAATGGTGTTTTAATCACTTACAAAATTTTAAAGGGCAAAAGTGTTAAGAATAATGATAGTTACCATAATTTGTTAATGGATACACAATATAAAAGGAAGTAAATTATGATATTAAAAACAAATTATAGGGTAGGAGGTAAGTGAAAGGGTAGAGATTTTATATGTGACAATGTTAAGTTGTTATCAGCATTAAATAGACTATCTATAAAATGTTTTATGTAAACCGCATGATAATGTCAAAGAAAACCTACAGTAAAGGCATAAAAGATAAAAGAAGGGAATCAAAGCATACCACTATGAAAAATTATCAACCTACAAAGAAAAACAGCAAAAGAGGAAGAAAGGAACTACAAAACAGCCAGAACAAAATAAGATGACTATAGTAAGCCCTTACCTAACAGTAATTACTTTAAATGTAAGTGGATTAAATTTTCCAACCAAAAGACACAGAATGGCTGAAGGGATTAAAAGAAAAATATCCAACAATATGCTGCCTATAAGAAATTCACTTTAGCCTTAAGGACACACACAGGCTGAGAGTAAAGGGATGGAGAAAGTTATTTCAAGCAAATGGTAACCAAAAGAAAGCCAGGATGGCTATACTTACATCAAACAAAATAGACTTTAAGCTAAAAGTGGTCACAGGAGACAATGAAGGTCATTATGTAATGACAAAGGAGTCAATCCAGCAAGAAGCTGTAACAATAGTAAATACTTATGCACACAACATTGGAGCAGCTAAGTGTATAAAGCCAATACTAACAGAACTAAAATGAGAAATAAACAGCAATACAATAATAGTTGAGGACTTTAATACCCCACTCTCAACAATGGATAAATCACCCAGATAATCAATAAGGAAACAACTGATTCAGAAACACCATCAACCAAATGGACCTAACAGACATATAGAGGACATGCTATCCAACAGCTGCAGAATACACATTCTTCTCAAGCACCAAACAGAGCATTTTCTAGGATAGGTCATATGCTAGTCCACAAAATAAGTCACAGAAAACCCAAGAACATAAAAATTATGTCAAGTAACTTTTCTGACCACAAATGGTATGAAACCATAAATCAATAACCAGAAGAAAGCTGGAAAATTAACCAAAAAAAAAGGAAATTAAAAACACACTCTTTAATTGTTAAAGAAGAAATAAAAACAAACAAACAAAAATGAGATAAACAAAAATGGAAACAACATACCAAAATTTATGGGATGCAGGAAAAGCAGTTCTAAGAGAAAAATTTGTAGCTATAAACCCATACATTAAGAAAAAAAGATCTTAAATAAACAACCTAACATTAAACCTCAAAGAACTAGAAGAACAAACTAAGCCCAAATCTAGCAGGAGGAAGAAAATAATAAAGATTAGAGCAGAAATAAACAAAATCGACAAACCTGTAGCTGGACAAACCAAGAAAACAAAGAGAAAAGACTCAAATAAATAAAATTATAAATGAAAGAGGAGACATTACAGCTAATATCACAGAAATACAAAGGATCAAAAGAGACTATTATGAATAATTAAACACAAACAAATTAATCAACATAGAGTAAATGGATAAATTCCTAGAAATGTACAACATACTAAGACTGAATCATGAAAAAATAGAAAATCTGAACAGACTAATAATGAATAAGGATATTTATTCGTAATCAAAAACCTCCTAACACAGGACCAGATGGTTTCACTTGTGAATCCTACCAAATATTTAAAGAAAAATTAACACCAATTCTTCTCAAACTCTTCCAAAATATTGAAGTGGAGGGAATACTCCCAAACTCATTTTAAAAGGCCAGCATTAGCCAAATTCATCTATCAAAGCTAGATAAGGATGCTAGAAGAAAAGAAAACTACAGTTAATATCCCTAATGAATATACATGCAAAAATTCTCAACAAAATACTAGCAAACTGAATTCAACAGCCCATTACAATGATCATAAACCATGATTAAGTGTGATTCATCCCTGGGATGCAAGGATGGTTCAACATACACAAATCAATAAATGTGTTACATTACATTAATAGAATAAAAGGTAAAAATCATGTAATCATCTCAAGAGATTCAGAAAAAACATTTGACAAAATTCAATATGATTTCATGATAAAAACTCTCATCACATTAGATTTAGAAGGAATGTACCTCAGTATAATAAAGGCCATATATGGGAAGCCCACAGCTAACGTGAAAGGTTAAACAGGTAAAAGTTGAAAGTTTTTCCTTTAAGACCAGGAACACCCTTACCACATCCATTCAATATAGTACTGGAAGTTCTAGCCAGAGCAATCAGGTAAGAAAAAGAATTAAGAAGTTATTTAAATCAGAAAAGAAGAAGTAAAATAGTGCCTGTTTGCAGATGACATGATCTTATATATAGCGAACCCTAGAGAGTCTACCAAAAAACTATAAGAACTAATAAATGAATTCAGTAAAGTTGCAAGATACAATGCCAACATATAAAAATCAGTTGTATTTCAAAACACTAACAAGGAACTATCTAAAAATGACATAAACAATCTCATTCACAGTAGCATCAAAAACAATAAAATACTCAGTAATATTTTAACCAAGGAAATAAAAGATTTGTACACTGAAAACTATAAGGCACCAATAAAAGAAATTGAAGAAGACACAAATAAATGGAAAGATATCCTTTGTTCATAGTTTGGAAGAATCGATATTGTTAAAATGTCCATACTACCCAAAGCCATCTATAGATTCAGTGCAATCTTTATTAAGATTCCGGTGACTTTTTTTTACAGAAATAGAAAATACAATTCTAAAATTTTTATGGAACACAAAAGACTTAGAATAGCCAAAGCAAACTTGAGAAGGAAGAACAAAGCTGGAGGCATCACATTTCCAGATTTCAATCTATATATAAGCCTATAGTAATCAAAACAGCATGGTACTGGCATAAGAACAGACATATAGATCAATGCAATAGAATAAAGAGCCCAGAAATAAACCCATGCATACAGGGTCAACTAATATTTGATGAGAGAGCCAAGAATACCCAGTGGGGAAAAGAGAGTTTTTCAATAAATGGTGCTGGGAAAACTGGATATTCACATGCAGAAAAATAAAACTGGGCTCCTATCTTAAGCCACTCACAGCAGGAGAAACTGGTGAAGGTAGTCAAAGGATATAAACTTCCAGTTATAAGATGAATACGATCTGGGAATGTAATATGCAGCATGGTGACTATAGTTAACAATAATATATGGTACACTTGAAAGTTCCTAAGAGAGTAGATCATAAGAGTTCTCATCACACACACACACACAAACATACACACACACAAAATCATAACTATGTGAGGTGATAAGTGTGTTAACTAACCTTAACCTTAGTGGTAATCTTTTCACGGTATATACACATATCAAATCATCATGTTATGTACCTTAAACTTAAACAATGTTATATGTCAGTTATATCACAGTAAAGCCTGGGAGTAAAAGTGCTCCAAAACTTATCAAAAAGAATATTTGTCCAGAATGCCAATTAGATGTGGCCTGAACACAAAGAAATTCTATTGAAATGGAGTATAAGAATTTAGGCAAAACATTAAGGGTGATTGGAACAGGCCACCACCAATGTTTTTAAAACCTCATATTTATAGGTTTGTTGAGCAGGCCCATCTTGAATAATTTGTGTCTAGAGTTGGGATCTTCTCATCAAACTTCCTGGAGTCCTTCACAGCCTCTTGAAGTTAGATCTATTCAAGAGGAAATTTAGAAGATTTTGGTCCTTTTAGTGTAGCTTTCAGGGGATTATGGATAAGGTACAAATTCTGGTCAAGAATTTCACCTAGAATGGGAGATGAATTAGTCCGAGACTGCTTCCATCTAAAGGGCTGCTGAAATCCTTGGTTGTAGGAGCTGTGTAACATAACATCTATCAATGTATTGAATATACCTATTTTTCTCTTTCAAACGAAATTTTGAGTTGTTTTACAAAAAGGGCAATCAACAAAATATTAGTAAAATAGAAACACAATTCATAAACAAATAAAAAGTGAGATTGCACATATACTACTTCAAAAGTGTAAGCTAAAAATTTGCCTATAAACTTGCTTCTAACCAAGGCAAAAAGGACACCACAATTTACATTACTCTCATTTTGGAAAGGAGGAGTCAAATCAGTTTTTTCAAAAAGACAGAAAAATATTCTAGATGCTAGAAGAAATTTCTCACATAAGAATTTGTTCAGAAAGCATTAAGTGATGTAATAAACAATCCTCATATCTTTCTTTATAGCGAATTAAAAAGTGAATGATGGGTTGGTTCAAGATGGCAGAGTAGAAGGAGATGTGCTCATTCCCTCTTGCGAGAGCACTGCTGAACAATCATCAAGAGGAAGACACTTGAACTCACCAAAATAGATACCCCACATCCAAAGACAAAAGAGAAGCCACATGAGATGGTAGGAGGGTGCAATCACAATAAAATCAAATCCCATAACTGCTGGGTGGGTGACTCACAAACTCAAGAACACTTATACCACAGAAGTGCACTGACTGGAGTGAAGGTTCTAAGCCTCACATCAGGCTTCCCAACCTGGGGGTCCAGCAACAGGAGAAGGAATTCCTAGAGAATCAGAATTTGAAGGCTAGCGGGATTTGATTGCAGGACTTTGACAGGACTGGGGGAAACAGAGACTCCACTCATGAAGGGCATACACAAAGTAGTGTGTGCATCAGGACCCAGGGGAAGGAGCAGTGACCCCATGAGAGACTGAACCAAACCTACCTGCTAGTGTTGGAAGGTCTCCTGCAGAGGCAGGGGGTGGCTATAGCTCACTGTGAGGACAAGGACACTGGCAGCAGAAGTTCTGGGAAGTATTCTTTGGTGTGAGTCCTCCCAGAGTCCACCATTAGCCCCACCAAAGAGCTAAGCGTGCTCCAGTGTTGGGTCGCCTCAGGCCAAACAACCAACAGGGAGGGGAACCAGCCCCACCCATCAGCAGACAAGTGGATTAAAGTTTTACAGAGCTCTGTTCACCAAAGCAACACCCAGCTCTACCCACCACCAGTCCCTCCCATCAGGAAGCTTGCACAAGCATCTTAGGTAGCCTCATCCACCAGAGGGCAAACAGCAGAAGCAAGAAGAACTACAATCCTGCAGCCTGTGGAACAAAAACCACATTCACAGAAAGACAGACAAGATGAAAAGGCAGAGGGGTATGTACCAGATGAAGGAACAAGATAAATCCCCAGAAAAACAACTAAATGAAGTGGAGATAGGCAACATTCCAGAAAAAGAATTCAGAATAATGATAGTGAAGATGATCCAGGACCTCAGAAAAAGAATGGAGGCAAAGATCGAAAAGATGCAAGAAATGTTTAACAAAGACATAGAAGAATTAAAGAAAAAACACCTAGAAGAATTAAAGAAAAAACAAACAGAGATGAATAATACAGTAACTGAAATGAAAAATACACTAGAAGGAATTAATAGCAGAATAACTGAGGCAGAAGAATGGATAAGTGACCTGGAAGACAGAATGGTGGAATTCACTGCCATGGAACAGAATACAGAAAAAACAATGAAAAGAAGTGAAGGCAGCCTAAGAGACTTCTGGGACAACATTAAATGCAACAGCATTCACATTATAGGGGTCCCAGAGGAGAAGAAAGAGAGAAAGGACCTGAGAAAATATTTGAAGACATTATAGTGGAAAACTTCCCTAACATGGGAAAAGAAATAGCCACCCAAGCCCAAGAAGCACAGAGAGTCCAAGTCAGGAGAAACCCAAGGAGAAGCACACCGAGACACATAGGAATCAACTTGACAAAAATTAAAGACAAAGAAAAGATATTGAAAGCAACAAGGGAAAAATTGCAAATAACATACAAGGGAACTCCCATAAGGTTAAGAGCTGATTCCTCAGCAGAAATTCTACAAGCCAGAAGGGAATGGCATGATATATTTAAAGTGGTGAAAGGGAAGAACCTACAACCAAGATTACTCTACCCAGCAAGGATCTCATTCAGATTCTACAGAGAAATCAAAAGCTTTACAGCCAGGAATAAACTAAGAGAATTCAGCACCACCAAACCAGGTCTACAACAAATGCTAAAGGAACTTCTCTAAGTGGGAAACACAGAGAAGAAAAGGACCTACAAAAACAAACCCATAAAAATCAACAAAATGGTAATAGGAACATACATATCGATCATTACCTTAAACATGAATGCATTAAATGCTCCAGCGAAAAGACACAGGATTGCTGAATGGATACAAACAAGACCTATATATATGCTGTCAACAAGAGACCCACTTCAGACCTAGGGACACATACAGACTGAAAGTGAGGGGATGGAAAGAGATATTCCATGCAAATGGAAATCAAAAGAAAGCTGGAGTAGCAATACTCATATCAGAAAAAATAGACTTTAAAACAAAGAATGGGGCTTCCCTGGTGGTGCAGTGGTTGAGAGTCCGCCTGCCGATGCAAGGGACGTGGGTTCGTGCCCTGGTCTGGGAGGATCCCACATGGTGCAGAGTGGCTGCACCCGTGAGCCATGGCCACTGAGCCTGCACGTCCGGAGCCTGTTGCTCCACAACAGGAGAGGCCACAACAGTAAGAGGCCCACGTACAGCAAAACAAACAAACAAACAACAACAACAAAAAAGAATGTTACAAGAGACAATGAAGGACACTACATAATGATCAAGGGATCAATCCAAGAAGAAGATATAACAATTATAAATATATATGCACCCAACATAGGAGCACCTCAATACATAAGGCAACTGCTAACAGCTATAAAAGAGGAAATCGACAGTGACATGGTAATAATGGGGACATTAACTCCTCACTTACACCAATGGACAAATCATTACGACAGAAAATTTATAATGAAATGCAAAATTAATATGAACAATAGACCAGATAGATTTCATTGATATTTATAGGACATTCCATCAAAAAACAGCAGAGTACACTTTCTTCTCAAGTGCACACAGGACGTTCTCCAGGATAGATCATATCTTGGGTCATAAATCAAGCCTCAGTAAATTTAAGAAAATTTAAATTATATCAAGCATCTCTTTGGTTCACAACACTATGAGATTAGAAATCAATTACAGGGAAAAAAGAGTAAAAAACACAAACACATGGAAGATAACAATACGTTACTAAATAACCAAGAGATCACTGAAGAAATCAAAGAGGAAATCAAAAAATACCTAGAGACAAAGCACAATGAAAACACGATGATCCAAAACCTATGGGATGCAGCAAAAGCAGTTCTAAGAGGAAAGTTTATAGCAATACAAGCCTACCTCAAGAAACAAGAAAAATCTCAAATAAACAATCTAACATTACACCTAAAGGAACTAGAGAAAGTAGAACAAACAAAACGCAAAGTTAGCAGAAGGAGAGAAATCATAATGATCAGAGTAGAAATAAATGAAATAGAAGCAAAGAAAACAGTAGCAAAGATCAATAAAACTAAAAGCTGGTTCTTTGAGAAGATAAACAAAATTGATAAATCATTAGCCAGACTCATCAAGAGAAAGAGAGAGAGGATTCAAATCAATAAAATTAGAAATGAAAAAGGAGAAGTTACAACAGACACCACAGAAATACAAAGCATCCTAAAAGACTACTACAAGCAACTCTATGCCAATAAAATGGACAACCTGGAAGAAATGGACCAATTCTTAGAAAGGTATAAACTTCCAGCACTGAACCAGGGAGAAATAGAAAATATGAACAGACCAATCACAAGTAATGAAATTGAAAATGTGATTAAAAATCTTCCAACAAACAAAAGTCCAGGACCAGATGGCTTCACAGGTGAATTCTATCAAACATTTATAGAAGAGCTAACACCCATCCTTCTCAAACTCTTCCAAAAAATTGCAGGGGAAGGCACACTCCCAAAATCATTCTATGAGGTCGCCATCACCCTGTTACCAAAACCAGACAAAGATACTACAAAAAAAGGAAATTACAGACCAATATCACTGATGAATATAGATGCAAAAATCCTCAACAAAATACTAGCAAACACAATCCAACAACACATTAAAAGGATCATACACCATGATCAAGTGGGATTTATCCCAGGGATGCAAGGATTCTTCAATATACACAAATCAATCAATGTGATACACCATATTAACAAATTGAAGAATAAAAACCATATGATCATCTCAATAGATGCAGAAAAAGCTTCTGACAAAATTGAACACCACTTATAATAAAAAACTCTGCAGAAAGTGGGCATAGAGGAAACCTACCTCAACATAATAAAGGGGCCATATATGACAAACTCACAGCAAACATCATTCTCAATGGTGAAAAACTAAAAGCACTTCCTCTAAGGTCAGGAACAAGACAAGGATGTCCACTCTTGCCACTATTATTCAACATATTTTTGGAAATCCTCTCCACGGCAATCAGAGAAGAGAAAGAAATAAAAGGAATACAAATTGGAAAAGAAGAAGGAAAACTGTCACTGTTTGCAGATGACATGATACTACACATAGAGAATCCTAAATATCTCACCAGAAAGCTACTAGAGCTAATCAATGAATTTGGTAAAATTTCAGGATACAAAATTAATGCACAGAAATCTCTTGCATTCCTATACACTAATGATGAAAAATCAGAAAGAGAAATTAAGGAAACACTCCCATTTAGCATTGCAACAAAAAGAATAAAACACCCAGGAATAAACCTACCTAGGGAGACAAAGACCTGTATGCAGAAAACTATAAGACACTGATGAAAGAAATTAAAGATGATACAAACAGATGGAGAGATATACCACGTTCTTGGATTGGAACAATCAATATTGTGAAAATGACTATACTACCCAAAGCAATCTACAGATGCAATGCAATCCCTGTCAAATTACCAATGGCATTTTTTACAGAACCAGAACAAAACATCTTAAAATTTGTATGGAGACACAAAAGACCCCGAATAGCCAAAGAAGTCTTGAGGGGAAAAAAACGGAGCTAGAGGAATCAGACTCCCTGACTTCAGACTATACTACAAAGTTACAGTAATCAAGAGAATATGGTACTGGCACAAAAACAGAAATATAGATCAGTGGAACAGAATAGAAAGCCCAGAGATAAACCCACACCTATGGTCAACTTATCTATGATGAAGGAGGCAAGGATATACAATGGAGAAAAGACAGTCTCTTCAATAAGTGGAGTTGGGAAAACTGGAAAACTACATGTAAAAGAATGAAATTAGAACACTCCATAACACCATACACAAAAATAAACTCAAAATGCTTTAGAGACCTAAATGTAAGGTTGGACACTGTAAAACTCTTAGAGGAAAACATAGGAAAAACACTCTTTGACATAAATCACAGCAAGATCTTTTTTGATCCACCTCCTAGGATAATGGAAATAAAAACAAAAATAAACAAATGGGACCTAATGAAACTTAAAAGCTTTTGCATAGAAAAGGAAACTACAAAGAAGATGAAAAGACAACCCTCAAAATGGGAGAAAGTATTTGCAAACAAATCAACAGACAAAGGCTTAATCTCCAAAATATATAAACAGCCCCTGCAGCTCAATATTAAAAAAACAAACAACCCAACGAAAAACGGGCAGAAGACCTAAATAGACATTTCTCCAAAGAAGACATACAGATGGGCAAGAAGCACATGAAAAGCTGCTCAACGTCACTGATCATTAGAGAAATGCAAATCAAAACTACAATGAGGTATCACCTCATACCAGTTAGAATGGGCATCAGAAAATCTACAAACAACAAATGATGGAGAGGGTGTGGAGAAAAGGGAACCCTCTTGCACTGTTGGTGGGAATGTAAATTGATACAACCACTATGGATAACAGTATGGAGGTTCCTTAAAAAACAAAATAGAATAATCATATGACCCAACCATCCCACTACTGGGCATATACCCAGAGAAAACCATAATTCAAAAAGACACATGCACCCCAATGTTCATTGCAGTGTATTTACAATAGTGAAGTCATGGAAGCAACCTAAATGCCCATCAACAGACCAATGGATGAAGAAATTGTGGTACATATATACAATGGAATATTACTCATCCATAAAAAGAAACGAAATTGTGTGATTTGCAGAGACGTGGATGATCTAGAGACTGTCATACAGAGTGAAGTATGTCAGAAAGAGAAAAAGAAATATCGTATATTAACACATATATGTGGAACCTAAAATAATGGTACAGATGAAGCAGTTTGCAGGGCAGAAATAGAGACACAGATGTAGAGAACAAACGTATGGACACCATGGGGGGAAAGTGGAGGGGGTGGTGGTGGTGTGATGAATTGGGAGATTGGGATTGACATATATACACTAATATGTATAAAATGGATAACTAATAAGAACCTGCTGTATAAAAAAATAAATAAAATAAAATTCAAAAAAGAAGAAATAAAATTTTTTTTAAAAGTGCATGCCATCTGTTTGTTACTTGTAGCAAATTTTGCTAAAAGCTAAAAGAATGCTATTAAAGCAAAACTTGCCGTGGATAAAGTATTCTGCATTCAAATAGCCTAATTTGAGCCAAGGTTAGAACTTAGAGAAATAAATGGATCCTCAGAAAAGTAAATGGACAGCTTAACTCTTCATTTTAGAAATCTCACACTTTTTCCTCTCTTCCCCCAGAGTTTATAATTCCAGCAATAATATGTCCTACAAAACAAAATAATTTTCAAATAAGTGGGACAAAGGCAATGGAAAGGCACTAACATATATTCTGAAAGACTGATCTCTTGAGAATTTCTGGTTCATATAACTTCCCTATATAGTTTCTCTCATCTTTATTTCCAATGGGAGCACAGTAGAAGACATTTGAAGTTATTCTCTTAGATGGGAGTCTAAGCACCAATTGCAAGCACATCCTATAAAGAAACTCCAATTACCAGGAGAACATTGATAGTTCCACAGGGGTTCTCCTTAGAAGACAGATTGTAGGAGCATCTGTGAGCAAAGTAAGGAGTTTCCTGATGAATATAGTTATATATTCACTCTGGTATTTGAAAAAAATTCCTGAATTCAGTCTCCAAAATCTCTCATTCTAGAAGGCAGAAATGATATTGGCCTTGATGTTCTTCAAAGTGTAGAACTGCTGGCTTCATAGAAAACCCCCAATAATATTCCTGTGGAACATGCCAGAATGATGCCATTTCTCTAAAGGAGTGATCTCCACTCTTCACCACTGTCCTGGATCCTGAGCTGCATGGGGCAACACTGCTAGATGATTACTGCTGGACGACACTTGACTAGGGAAGAAAGACATGAACCTAAGTGGTCCTTTTTGCCTACTGAACTACCATTTTTTCCCATCCTTTCAACCCAGGAAAAAGGTGACTGAAGAAGAAGGAAAAAAGACCTTCAGACCATTCTATAGAAGAAGCAGAGTGACATGAAGTCACTGCACCAAGAGACCTCTCACTTTCCCCACTTGGATCCTTTGGATCAGGTGGGTGACAGATAAAGGTATATTAAAGATATGTCCTTTGTCATCCACAAGGAAAGCATATGTATGGGACAACTTTCAATGCCCTTTTTTTATGAGCTCAGCCCATTAAATTTATGATGTGGAAGAATGGAGGGTAAGGAGCAGAAACTCTAGTCATGGAGGTTGGACTTGACCATAATTTATGAAACAGTTTAGGCCATAAAAACTTCCGTTTAGCTCAAGAGATCTGCTATCTTCCTACTAATTATTTATCTCTCGTTTTTCTCCTATGTACATGAAGCTAAGAATCTAAGTTTCTTACTGTGGAGAAGGCAATACCGAGCAGCCCACAAGCAAAGAGGCATTCAACATACCAGGTGGAAATGGATGTCTGGCAGAGGCATTTCACTTGCATTATTTCACTCAACTCTCACTTCTACTGAACAAGTCCATGTGACTTGGCCTCTTCAGTATCTCATGTCTTCCAAGTCTCTCCATTCAAGTCACTGGTTCTGGCCTCAGCCACAGTCATCTGTTCCCTGGCTACTGTAATTGCCTCCCAGTTGATCTCCCACTTCCTCTCCAAGATCTTTTCACTTCATCCACCATAACTGGACTCACAAATATGAGCATGACATTCACCTGGTTAGAAATCTTCTATCACTTTCCATTATGCTAAAACGCACACACACACACACACACACACACACACACACACACACACAAAAGAGCCTCAGGGCCTCATCTGAACCCCTTCCCTTCATGCTCTATCCTGCAGACACACTGGGCTTCTTTCAGATTTTCAAACATACCTTACTTCTTCCTGCCCCAGAGGATTCACACACGTTGTTGCTTCCACCTGCCAATGCCCTTTCCCTGAATAGCCCATCCTCCAGGTCTCAGCTAAAATACTGTTTCCTCCTTGACTCTGGCCTTCACAGACTCCTCACACAAGTTAGGAGTCTCTTTATCAATTCCTGCAGCCCTTCTCCGTCAGACCTCAGAGCACTTGGAGCTACTTATGCAATTGTCTTTTACAATAATTGAAAGCTTCATGAGAGAAGAGGCAAAGTCCTTTCTTCAAATTTGTAGCTACAAAATCTAACATAGTGACAAATATTATTTCTATTTTAGAGATAAAAGTATTGAAGTATTGATAGTTGAAATTATTTGTCCAGGGTCTTTAAAGTAGTAAGCAAAGCTGAGCATTTAATCTTTATCCATTATGCTCAAACGTTTATGATATTTCTATTATTTCACTTGCCGCCTTATCTTTTTTCATGGACAAAGAAGTAGAAATGTAAGAAACAAGTATTGAATGCCTAGTGTGTTCTAGATTTAGGCTGTTTTCATTAATCCTCAATACCCCACGTACTATTCTGACCTGTCTCCGTGACTAGATGTAAATCTCTTAAGGTCAGGGACTGTGTTTTTTTTTTTTTTTTTTTGCATACTTGGCATGTAGAATTTGGTTCTAAGCACAAGAGGAGAATAAGTGCTAAGTGATAGTATTTAATGGCTGTCTGAAGAGTAATAGTTTGGAAAACCACCTTTTGGAAGACAGGGGTTGGGAGGGGCTGTAAGGGAGAAGTCTGGTCAGGATGACAAGGTAGTTCATGTCCAAACACACACACACACACAGACATCCTCTACACAGAAATATAGCAACAATAGATAAAATATATAAAGAGAAACAAAGAAAACATGGTTGGGCTTAAAAAATGACACATCTCCATTGACCATAAATTGATCATAAATGCAAACACATGAGTGGGGCTGCTGGGCCTGGGCCTGGAAGGTGGGAAGCAAGAGTGGTGCTTAATAGAAAATTGACTCCTACAGAGTGACTGCAGCTAAAAATGTTTGCTTGTAAAATGAAGTAAAGAAAGAGAAATCAATGACTGGGATATGAATTTATCCAAGATGAAGCTAATCATATAGAATAGTGTATGGTCAAGACACTCAAGGTGGCTGTTCTCTTGTTCTCTGTACATTCCCTACCTGACCAGTGCCTGCTTCACCTACACCCTACTCACAAGACTGAGCTTCCTGTGTGATTGTTCTTATCAAAGGGGCAGTGAGAGGTGGGCTCCTCTACTGCTTTCCCTGGTAAACAATGAGTCAATCTGACATCAGTTCCCCCTATAACTGGTAACCTCCCCCTGCCCCTTGGAGTGAAGCCTGCAACAGCCATGTCCTGCCCTCATCTCAGCAGCACATGGTGGGGTGTCGCTCCAGGATCTTGTTTCAGACGTGTAAGCTGCCCCATCCATTAAACGATTGATGTCTCTATTGCTGACCTTGGGCTCTTTCTTTGGTCTTAAAGCTGGGCAAATACAGGCCCAGTAGGGTGCTGCCCAACAAATAGTCTGATAAAATATTAATAGAAATGCGTTTAGAAACTCAAAAGATGGGAAATACGAAAGAATAAGATATAAGATATCAAGGATAAGAATAACAAATAACAAGACAATAAACATAAATTAAGTGCAGAAATCTTAGAGATAAAAAGTAATACATATGAAATAAAAATACAATAGACTGCACATATGATAGACAAGAAATAGTTGAGTGATTTAGAAAATTACTTAATGCTTTAAGTACTTAATGATTTGAGGAATTTAGTGAATTCATCCAGAATACAGAGGCACTGAAATCAAGACTATGAGAGAGGAATCCATAATAATATTAAGGGATTTTGACACATCTCAATCAGATAACAATAGATTATGCAGAGAGAAAATTAGCAAGAACTTAAAATTGGAACAAAAAAAACTAACAAGCTTGAGCTAATAGATGCATTTATAGAACTGACCACATTCTAGGACACAAAAGATATCAACAAATTTCAAAGATTCAACATCATACAGCCCAGATTCTCAAACCATAAATTGATTAAATTACACATCAAATAAAAATATCATTTAAAAAATCTCATATGTTAGAAAATTTTAAATCCAAATCTTAACTTACTCATGATATAAAGAGGAATCACAAAATCAAATATTTAGAACAAGATGTTAATAAAATTAATTCACATAAAAATTTAAAGGAAGCAGATAAAGTGGTACATGTATCAATTTTTTAAATAAGAAAAATTGAAAATAAATGAATGAATCAAGCACCTAGAAAAAAAAACAACTATAGAATGTACAAGAAAGGGAAAATAAAGAAGAGAGTGAATATTGATAAACAAGAAAAAAAGAAAGTATTAAGAACATCAAAAGCTATCTTTTGGAAAAATCTAGTAAAATACACAAATCTCTAGCAATACCAATAAAGAAAATAGTGTGAATATGTACAAATAAACATTACCAGAAAAAAAGGGGGAACATAATTATGGAAACAGTAGAAAGTTTTAAAACTCATAAGAGAATATTAAATGCAACATACATTGTAATTCATTTTTTAAAACAGACAGTATCTTATAAAAATATCAATTATTAAAATAGTCTCAAGGAGAAATAAAAAACCTGAAAAAATCAGTAACCATTAAAGAAATTGACAAAGTAATCAATTCTTCCGTTAGTGAGAGTGATGGCGGGGTGGGAAGATAGAAAGAAATTGTTTTGGAAGGAAGCTGTAATGAATCTACAGCAACAGATAACCTGCATTTTGTAAAGACTGTTTCAGAGAATTGAAAATGAAAGAAAGCTTTCCAATCCTTCTGGAAGACTAGTTGGCCCAAAATGAAAAGGGACAATACAATTATAGTTCAAGAATTATGAATATTACGAATAGAGATGCAAAAGTTAGCTGAATTTAGCAGTGTGGGAAAAGTATTGAGAGGATCTATAACAAAAAATGTGCTTATCTCAGAATGGTGAGATTACAGGTATTTCTGGTTTATTTGTTTGTTTGTTGTTTATCATTGTGTATATTCACAAGTGAGAAAGTGAGAAAGAAAATATAGCCCCTAACACCTGTCAGTTGGGATCTGAGCTGGCTCTAATAGCTGGACCTTAGTTTTCTACTAAGAAACATAAACCATTTCATACTTTCATCTGTGACCATGATGCAGCAAGACAAACACAAGACCATTCTCTAAACATGTCTGAGCACAGACAAAAACAAAAACACTGTGCAAACCACAAACAGTCAAACAAAGGGACTGTGGCTTCTTTGCCAATTATAACATTAGCCCACTCTGCTCCTTCCCACATAAAAACTATTAAGATACCCAATCAAAGAACTTCCCTTCTTCCACATCCTGGCAGCATCAATCCACGGCAAACCTACATGTCCTTGAACCCTACCCTGTATCACCTAACACTGCTTAATTCTATAATAAGCCCTGAAGCATGCTCCTGCAATGTTTCCCAGAGGCCTCCCTGGCTGCAGACAGTCTAACTCTGTTTCACTACAGTTCTGTTCCTGGTGGCCTTTGGCCAAAGATGGTCATTGACAAAAGATGTATGTATAGAGCATGTATCCTTTTGTAATTCAAAATATATATACTTAAAAATTGAAATTAAATCATCTCCAGGTGACTTTAGACCTCCAGGAAAGATGCAGACCCTCAGTTGCCCCTGGGATCTTGCATCTATAACCAGACAGCCCTCCAGCCCAGCATAGGAGCTGAGCTCCTTAGGTATCATCAGCTTTGAAAACCATCGAAGGTTCTTCAGGCACAGGTCAAGAAGAATTTCTTAACAGCAACCCTATTGGCATTGGCACCAGACAATTCTTTGCTGTAGGGTGTTGTCCTATGCATTGTGGGCTGTTTAGAAGCATAGCTGACCTCTACCCACTAGATGCAAATAGAACCCCCTCTATAGTGACAACCAAAACTATCTCCAGACAATTTCCTCCTGAGGCAGAGGTGGGGGCAAGGTTGCCTGCAGTTGAGAACCACCAAGGAAGATGGAGGGCGATGGGAAGAGGAAAGGTTGGGGATGCGTTATTAGGAGGCTTGGGGTTGGTTCTCTGCCTCTGTGGTCATGGAGATCATCATTCTTGCCCTGCCTGCCTCGTGAGGACAGTGTGAAGAGTGACAGAAAAGTAATAAACAGGCTTGAAAGTAGCTAAAGAGATAACCATTTAATCAATATAGATTTGTCAAGTGTCTTCTGAGTGTATATGATGTTCTAAGTCCTATCAAAGAGCTCCAAATGAAAAGGTACTGAACCCTAAGTCTGACTCTAAGAAAACAAGGAAATGAAAAAATGGCATTATTAAGGATGATTCAAAATTATACAAAATAGCAACAACAATGATTCCCTCAGAAATCATCGTATACTTGAGGTAAATTTATTTAATTTGTACTTGTCTGATGCAGCTTAAGAGGGAAAACCAATTTTCATCTAAGAAATTAAGAAATCAAATTATTTGTCCCCAAAGCAATCTTTCATAGAGTTTTCTAAATCTTGGCATCAATTTTCATGCAAATCTACAAACTGCAGTCAGCTAACTCTGACTCACTTGATGGATTTATTGAATCAGTAGAAGGAGGGAAGAAAATAAGCAAAGAGAAACTTAACACAGTATGTTAATGTGTACTTACATGCTAGGGACAATCATTTCTTGAGCTTCTAAGCGGGTAAGAATAATAGGGCAATGGTCAGAAATGAAGAAATGTGGGGTCACAAGATAATAACTTGGATAGCTTTTAAGGGCAGCATAAGCCAAAATTAATGGATGTAGAGATGCCTTATGCAAGTGGCATAGTTTACTATGTGAGCTGCTTCGAACATTGTAAGAAGGTATTCTAAATAATGAGGTTAGCCTTGGAGTCTTAATGAAACTGAGGAGTTTTCATGTTTTCTTTCTCAACATGATGGGTTTTATTTTTCTTTTCTGTTTTCTGAAAAATAGAAATCAGCTGTTTTTATTTATAAATATTTTATTGAAATGCGTTATAAGGGACCTTTTAAACCAGCTCTTAAACAACCAAATGGAATCCTTGTCCTTCTTTGCAAAGGATCAGATGTTTCTTATCTCACTTTTTAAAATGTAAAAAGGGAACTAGTCTGGGGTCATAAATAAGGTTTCACAGAACTGAGATGCCAAGATTAAAATCTTTCTCTTACTTATTTAATGCAGTAATTACTAAGGGAAAATGAGACAGTTCAAGACTAGATTCCAAGAGTTGAAAGAGGTTACATTTAAGCTGTATAAAAGACTCCAAGGATCACCTGGTCCCACGAGGTAATTGTTTGAGCTTTGGGGCTTCTTGTTTACACTGCAGATAATTAGAAAAACAAGTTTTGGTGAGCAGATGGTCAGCTTGGTGGGGACATGGTACAGCTCACTCGCTGAGCTGACAGTGGCACCACCTTGCCTTTCCCAGACCGACCCACCACCCGCTGTCACCCCTTCACTCATCCCTAGCTTCGCAACTCACAGAAAAAATGCTTCTCAGTACTGGAATCTGGTATCATTTTTTTCCTTCTTTTACATTCCCTGTTGTATATCCACATTTTTCCACTTAGAAGTATCTGGCAAAGATTACAAAATAAATGAAATAAAAAGGGAAAGATCTGCGATAAGTTCAAGATACAGAAATGGTTTGTAAGGGGACAAAATCTCATCATGTGGTATTTGTATCTAAGTAGAAAACTTTACACAATAATCTGACTTAGTTTTACCATCTTTCTTCTGCATTTTTTTTTTTTTTTAAGAAAACACTCCTGTTTGCAAACAAGTCTTTTTGGTCAGTATTGTAGACAATAGGTTGTGCCTATATTCCTTCAGCAAGTTGCCCTTGACACCTTGGATTCCAGGACACTTTAATTGGGGATTGTTTTCAGAGCTGAAGTACTTCAGTGTTTACTGTGCTTTTAAATCAAAGATGACAAGTCAATCTTCACGTTTAGAGACTTATGCACCGTGTGTATTTCCTATTGCACTGTCGTGACACAGAGGCATGAGGGATTAGGATACACGTAAAGGATGCCACTTCCTATTATTGAATTAAGTCGTATGGACCCTGCTCTGGCCCTAGCCCAAACCAAGCTCTGTGACCCAGCAGGAGGACAGTTCTTTTTCTGTTGGGGTTCGAGCAGCTGAATAACAAAACCAAAGCTGAGATGGATGCAGCACAAGATTTATTCAGTGGCCAAAGAATGGAGAAGCGGGAACTAAGTTCCCAGCTCAACCTCTCCCCCATCTGGTGAGATGGATTTAGTTTTAAACAGTAAAGACAAAGGGAGGGCTGGAGGGGAAGATGGCGGAAGAGTAAGATGCGGAGATCACCTTCCTCCCCACAAATACACCAGAAATACATCTACACGTGGAACAACTCCTACAGAACACCTACTGAATGCTGGCAGAAGACCTCAGACCTCCCAAAAGGCAAGAAAGTCCCCACGTACCTGGGTAGGGCAAAAGAAAAAAGAATAAACAGAGACAAAAGAATAGGGATGGGACCTGCACCAGTGGGAGGGAGCTGTGGAGGAAAGGTTTCCACACACTAGGAAGCCCCTTCACAGGCGGAGACTGCGGGTGGTGGAGGGGGAAAACTTCAGAGCCGCGGAGGAAAGCACAGCAACAGGGATGTGGAGAACAAAGCAGAGAGATTCCCGCACAGAGGATCAGTGCCGACCGGTATTCATCAGCCCGAGAGGCTTGTCTGCTCACCCACTGGGTCGGGCAGGCCTGGGAGCTGAGGCTTGGGCTTCGGTCGGAGCGCAGGGAGAGGACTGGTGTTGGCTGCGTGAACACAGCCTGCAGGGGCTTAGTGCACCACGGCTAGCCGGGAGGGAGTCCGGGGAAAAGTCTGGACCGGCCAAAGAGGCAAGAGACTTTTTCTTCCCTCTTTGTTTCCTGGTGCGTGAGGACAGGGGATTAAGAGCGCTGCCTAAAGGAGCTCCAGAGATGGGTGCGAGCCGCGGCTAAAAGCGCGGACACCAGAGACGGGCATAAGACGCTAAGGCTGCTGCTGCCGCCACCAAGAAGCCTATGTGCAAGCACAGGTCACTATCCACACCCCCCTTCTGGGGAGCCTGTGCAGCCCGCCAGTGCCAGGTTCCCAGGATCCAGGGACAACTTCTCCGGGAGAACGCAGCACGGCACGCCTCAGTGTGGTATGATGTCATGCTGGCCTTTGCTGCCGCAGGCTCGCCCTGCAATCTGTACCCCTCCCTCCCCCCGTCCTGAGTGAACCACAGTCCCCAAAGCAGCTGCTCCTTTAACCCCGTCCTGTCTGAGCGAAGAACAGACGCCCTCCGGCGACCTACACGCAGAGGCGGGGCCAAATCCAAAGCTGAGCCCCGGGAGTTGTGCAAACAAAGAAGAGAAAGGGAAATCTCTCCCAGCAGCCACAGAAGCAGTGGATTAAAGCTCCACAATCAACTTGATGTACCCTGCACTTGTAGAATACATGAATAGACAACGAATCATCCCAAATTGAGGAGGTGGACTTTGAGAGCAAGATTTATTATTTTTCTCCTTTTCCTCATTTTGTGAGTGTGTATGCTTCTGTGTGAGATTTTCTCTGTATAGCTTTGCTTCCACCATTTGTCGTAGGGTTCAATCCGTCCGTTTTTTTCTTTTTCTTAAAAAATTTTTTTTTCTTAATAATTATTTTTTATTTTAATAACTTTATTTTATTTTCTTATTTTCTTTTATCTTCTTTCTTTGTTTCTTTCTTTCCTTCCTTCCCTCATTTCTTCCTTCCTTCCTCCCTCCTTCCTTTCTTTCTTTCTTTCTTTTCTTCAACCCTCCCTCCCTCCCTGCCTTGTTTCTTTCTTTCTTTCTTTCTTTCCTTCTACATTTCTCCTTTTTATTCAGAGCCGTGTGGATGAAAGGCTCTTGGTGCTGCAGCCAGGAGTCAGTGCTGTGCCTCTGAGGGGGGAG
Organism: Delphinapterus leucas; assembly: GCF_059928025.1. NCBI lineage: Eukaryota > Metazoa > Chordata > Mammalia > Artiodactyla > Monodontidae > Delphinapterus > Delphinapterus leucas. Next base: position 104,219,935 of record NC_143133.1, read on the forward strand.
AGGCAACTTCAGGACACTTGTCCACAAAGACCTCCCAGCTCAACATAATATCAAACAGCGAAAATCTCCCAGATATCTCCATCTAAACACCAGCACCCAGCTTCATTCAATGACCAGCAAGCTACAGTGCTGGACACCCGATGCCAAACAACTAGCAAGACAGGAACACAGCACCACCCATTAGCAAAGAGGCTGACTAAAATAAGACCACAGACAGCCCAAAACACACCACCAGACGTGGACCTGCCCACCAGAAAGACAAGATCCAGCCTCATCCACCAGAACACAGGCACTAGTCCCCTCCACCAGGAAGCCTACACAACCCACTGACCCAACTTTTGCCACTGGGGACAGACACCAAAAACAACGGGAAATATGAACCTGCAGCCTGCAAAAGGGAGACCCCAAACACAGTAAAATAAGCAAAATTAGAAGACAGAAAAACACACAGAAGATGAAGGAGCAAGATAAAAACCCATCAGACTTAACAAATGAAGAGGAAATAGGCAGTCTACCTGAAAAAGAATTCAGAATAATGATAGTAAAGATGATCCAAAATCTTGGAAATACAATAGGCAAAATGCAAGAAACATTTAACAAGGACCTAGAAGAACTAAAGAGGAAACAAGCAACAATGAACAACACAATAAATGAAATTAAAAATACTCTAGATGGGATCAATAGCAGAAAAACTGAGGCAGAAGAACGGATAAGTGACCTGGAAGGTAAAATAGTGGAAATAACTACTGCAGAGCAGAATAAAGAAAAAAGAATAAAAAGAACTGAGGACAGTCTCAGAGGCGTCTGGGACAACATTAAATGCACCAACGTTTGAATTATAGGGGTTTCAGAAGAAGAGGAGAAAAAGAAAGGGACTGAGAAAATATTTGAAGAGATTATAGTTGAAAACTTCCCTAATATGGGAAAGGAAATAGTTAATCAAGTCCAGGAAGCACAGAGAGTCCCATACAGGATAAATCCAAGGAGAAATATGCAAAGACACATATTAATCAAACTGTCAAAAATTAAATACAAAGAAAACATATTAAAAGCAGCAAGGGAAAAACAACAAATAACACACAAGGGAATCCCCATAAGATTAACAGCTGACATTTCAGCAGAAACTATGCAAGCCAGAAGGGACTGGCAGTACATATTTAAAGTGATGAAGGAGAAAAACCTGCAACCAAGATTACTCTACCAAGCAAGTAGCTCATTCAGACTTGATGGAGAAATTAAAACCTTTACAGACAAGCAAAAGCTGAGAGAGTTCAGCACCACAAAACCAGCTTTAAAACAAATGCTAAAGGAACTTCTCTAGGCAAGAAACACAAGAGAAGGAAAAGACCTACAATAACGAGCCGAAAACAATTAAGAAAATGGGAATAGGAACATACATATCGATAATTACCTTAAATGTAAATGGACTAAATGTTCCCACCAAAAGACACAGATTGGCTGAATGGATACAAAAACAAGACCCATATATATGCTGTCTACAAGAGACCCACTTCAGACCTAGAGACACATACAGACTGAAAGTAAGGGAATGGAAAAAGATATTCCAAGCAAATGGAAACCGAAAGAAAGCTGGAGTAGCAGTTCTCATATCAGACAAAATAGACTTTAAAATAAAGACCATTAGAAGAGACAAAGAAGGACAGTATATAATGATAAAGGGATCGATCCAAGAAGATATAACAATTGTAAATATTTATGCACCCAACATAGAAGCACCTCAATACATAAGGCAAATAATAACAGCCATAAAAGGGGAAATCGACAGTAAAACATTCAGAGTAGGGGACTTTAACACCCCACTTTCACCAATGGACAGATCATCCAAAATGAAAATAAATAAAGAAACACAAGCTTTAAATGATACATTAAACAAGATGGACTTAATTGAAATTTATAGGACATTCCATCTAAAAACAACAGAATACACATTTTTCTCAAGTGCTCATGGAACATTCTCCAGGATAGATAATATCTTGGGTCACAAATAAAGCCTTGGTAAATTTAAGAAAATTGAATTGGTATCAAGTATCTTTTCTGACCACATCGCTATGAGACAAGATATCAATTACAGGCAAAGATCTGTAAAAAATACAAACACATGAAGGCTAAACAATACACTACTTAATAACAAAGTGATCACTGAAAAAATCAAAGGGGAAACAAAAAACTACCTAGAAACAAATGACAATGGAGACACGATGACCCAAAACCTATGGGATGCAGCAAAATCCATTCTAAGAGGGAAGTTTATAGCAATACAATCCTACCTTAAGAAACAAGAAACATCTCGAATTAACAACCTAACTTTGCACCTAAAGCAATTAGAGAAAGAAGAAAAAAAAACCCAAAGTTAGCAGAAGGAAAGAAATCATAAAAATCAGATCAGAAATAAATGAAAAAGGAATGAAAGAAACGATAGCAAAGATCAATAAAACTAAAAGCTGGTTGTTTGAGAAGATAAACAAAGTTGATAAACCATTAGCCAGACTCATCAAGAAAAAAAGGGAAGACTCAAATCAATAGAATTAGAAATGAAAAAGGAGAAGTAACAACTGACACTGCAGAAATAAAAAAGATCATGAGAGATTACTACAAGCAACTCTATGCCAAAAAAGTGGACAAACTGGAAGAAATGGACAAATCCTCAGAAATGCACAATGTGCCAAGACTGAATCAGGAATAAGTAGAAAATATGAACAGACCAATCACAAGCACTGAAATTGAAACTGTGATTAATAATCTTCCAACAAACAAAAGCCTAGGACCAGATGGCTTCACAGGCGAACTCTATCAAACATTTAGAGAAGAGCTAACACCTATCCTTCTCAAACTCTTCCAAAATATAGCAGAGGGAGGAAGACTCCCAAACTCATTCTACGAGGCCACCATCACCCTGATACCAAAACCAGACAAGGATGTCACAAAGAAAGAAAACTACAGGCTAATATCACTGATGAACATAGATGCAAAAATCCTCAACAAGATACTGGCAAACAGAATCCAACAGCAAATTAACCGCCCCCCATGATCAAGTGGTGTTTATTCCAGGAATGCAAGGATTCTTCAATATATGAAAATCAATCAACGTGATACACCATATTAACAAATTGAATGAGGAAAACCATATGATCATCTCAAGAGATGCAGAGAAAGCTTTCAACAAAATTCAACACCCATTTATGATAAAAACCCTGCAGAAAGTAGGCATAGAGGGAAATTTCCTCAACATAATGAAGGCCATATAGGACAAACCCACAGTGAACATCGTCATCAGTGGTGAAAAACTTAGACCATTTCCACTAAGACCAGGAACGAGACAAGGTTTCCCACTCTCACCACTCTTATTCAACATAGTTTTGGAAGTTTTAAGCCACAGCAATCAGAGAAGAAAAGGAAATATAAGGAACCCAAATCGGAAAAGAAGAAGTAAAGCTGTCACTGTTTGCAGATGACATGATACTATACATAGAGAATCCTAAAGATGCTACCAGAAAACTACTAGAGCTAATCAATGAATTTGGTAAAGTAGCAGGATATAAAATTAATGCACAGAAATCTCTTGCATTCCTATACACTAATGATGAAAAATCTGAAAGTGAAATCAAGAAAACACTCCCATTTACCATTGCAACAAAAAGAATAAAATATCTAGGAATAAACCTACTTAAGGAGACAAAAGACCTGTATGAAGAAAATTATAGGACACTGATGAAAGAAGGTAAAGATGATACAAATAGATGGAGAGACATACCATGTTCTTGGATTGGAAGAATCAACATTGTGAAAATGACTCTACTCCCCAAAGCAATCTACAGATTCAATGCAATCCTTATCAAACTACCACTGGCATTTTTCACAGAACTAGAACAAAAAATTTCACAATTTGTATGGAAACACAAAAGACCCCAAATAGCCAAAGCAATCTTGAGAATGAAAAATGGAGCTGGGGGAATCAGGCTCCCTGACTTCAGACTATACTTCAAAGCTACCGTAATCAAGACAGTATGGTACTGGCACAAAAACAGAAAGATAGGACAATGGAACAGGATAGAAACTCCAGAGATAAACCCACGCACATATGATAACCTTATCTTTGATAAAGGAGGCAGGCATGTACAGTGGAGAAAGGACAGCCTCTTCAATAAGTGGTGCTGGGAAAACTGGACAGGTACATGTGAAAGCATGAGATTAGATCTCTCCCTAACACCATACACAAAAATAAGCTCAAAATGGATTAAAGAACTAAATGTAAGGCTAGAAACTATCAAACTCTTAGAGGAAAACATAGACAGAACACTCTATGATATAAATCACAGCAAGATGCTTTTTGACCCACCTCCTAGAGAAATGGAAATAAAAGCAAAAATAAACAAATGGGACCTAATGAAACTTCAAAGCTTTTGCACAGCGAAGGAAACCATAAAGACGACAAAAAGACAACTCTCAGAATGGGAGAAAATATTTGCAAATGAAGCAACTGACAAAGGATTAATCTCCAAATTTTTTAAGCAGCTCGTGCAGCTCAATAATAAAAAAACAAACAACCCAATCCAAAAATGGGCAGAAGACCTAAATAGACATTTCTCCAAAGAAGATATACAGACTGCCAACAAACACATGAAAGAATGCTCAACATCATTAATCATTAGAGAAATGCAAATCAAAACTACAGTGAGATATCATCTCACACCGTCAGAATGGCCATTATCAAAAAATCTAGAAACAATAAATGCTGGAGAGGGTGTGGAGAAAAGGGAACACTCTTGCACTGCTGGTGGGAATGTGAATTGGTACAGCCACTATGGAGAACAGTATGGAGGTTCCTTAAAAAACTACAAATGACCCAGCAATCCCACTACTGGGCGTATACCCTGAGAAAACCATAATTCAAAAAGAGTCATGTACCAAAATGTTCATTGAAGCTCTATTTACAATAGCTCAGAGATGTAAACAACCTAAGTGTCCATCATCGGATGAATGGATAAAGAAGATGTGGCACATATATACAATGGAATATTACTCAGCCATAAAAAAGAAATGAAATTGAGCTATTTGTAATGAGGTGAATGGACCTAGAGTCTGTCATACAGAATGAAGTAAGTCAGAAAGAGAAAGACAAATACCATATGCTAACACGTATATATGGAATTTAATGAACAAAAATGTCATGAAGAACCTAGGGGTAAGACAGGAATAAAGACACAGGCCTAGTAGAGAATGGACTTGAGGATATGGTGAGGGGGAAGGGTAAGCTGTGACAAAGCGAGAGAGAGGCATGGACATATATACACTAGCAAACGTAAAATAGATTGCTAGTGGGAAGCAGCCGCATAGCACAGGGAGATCAGCTCGGTGCTTTGTGACCTCCTGGAGGGGTGGGATAGGGAGGGTAGGAGGGAGGGAGACGCAAGAGGGAAGAGATATGGAAACATATGTATATGTATAACTGATTCTCTTTGTTATAAAGCAGAAACTAACACACCATTGTAAAGCAATTATTCTCCAATAAAGATGTAAAAAAAAAAAAAAGACAAAGGGAGGAGGAGTGAGGCTAATGATGAGTAGGCGTGTGCATTAGTCGGCCAGGGAAGGGGCAGGGCTTTTTCAAGGGAGTGTGGTGCCACCCCCTTTATATCCTTTTTTGCTCCTTAATGTCCAATCCTGGCCACCGGTGGGGGTGTCATTTAACATGCTAATATAGTCACATTAGCATATAGTGAGACTCAGGTTCTGTTGGAAGTCAGATTTGTTGCCATCTTGGCCCCAGCTTGTTCCATCTGGTTTTTTTTAGTTTGTAACTTGCTTTCTTATTTCTGGACCCTTTAACTTAAAGGTTTATGTTAACTCCTGCTAAAGGTGGGGGTTGAGGGTTTTGAGAAAAGACCTGGAGCAGCTCTGGCAACATTCCCACCCTGGAACTACTTAGTACTCACTCCAGGTGAAACCAGGAAGTCCCAGGCCTCTGGTATTTAAGAGAAAGGCTGCTAAGACCTTTTAGTGGTTTGTAACTTTAATCACTCACAGTGGCCTGGACTTCACTAGACCGTCAGTGTTCAACCTGTCTGTACATTTGAATACCCTGGAGAGTTTTTTTCAAATACCTATGCCTGTGCCCCAGAAGTTCTGATTTAATTCATCTGACATGGGCCTGTGGTGTCTGTAGTTTTCAGGAACTTTCCAGGAGATTCTCCCATTCATCCAAGATTGAGAACCACTGAATAAGACTCTGGGTCCATCTCTGATCTACTGAATCAGAAGTTCTGGTGGTAAATCCCTGGCAATCTGTGTTTGCCGGGCATTCCCAGAGCTCTTATATCAGCAAAGACTTTGCAGATTCAATATTTAATTAGGTAACACCATTCTGTGGCCATGGCCATGAAGATGTTTTGTCCTTTGGGCAGATGACGAATTTGTGGTTGAAAGAGGTTAGAGGATTCACCCAACTTTATCTGGCCTGAAGTGATAGCTTGGGCCAGGACTTCTGCCTCAGAACCTCGTACCCTACTGCTGTTTAATAAGATGGATGGTGAGTTTAGCTCTTGGCTAGATTCGTAATAGTACTTCACTCTTCTGTTGTATTTCCATATCCTCTGTGTTGATGAATGGCAGAGGACGAATGATAAAATGATGAATGATAAAGTTGTACACCCGTTTAATATCCCAAGTCCTTTTTTTTTTTTTTTTTTTTTTTTTTTAATGTTCCCTGACCAGGGATTAAACCCTGGCCCTCAGCAGTGAAAGCACGGAGTCCTAACCACTGGACTGCCAGGGAATTCCCCCAAGTCCCTTTTTAAACTATTTTTCTCCTTTGCACTATCTAGCACACCGTACATTTCACCACTGTTCATTTGGTTTCAGACGCTGTAGGTGCCTTTACTGCCACTGATGGCTGCCACACAACACTGGGGATTCTCCCTCTAAATTAGAGGCCCTGGGAAGCTCTATTAGACAGAGCCCACACAGTGCCACACAATCTGAATCCCTTGGCTGAAGTGGGAGGGCAGCCACAGGCCCTCTAACTGCACTCGTTGTGCTCCTATTGTATGCAGAATATTGTAAGACACAGGGGTAGAAAGGACATCTGGTTTATTGTCCGTCTCCAGCCCTAGTGATTTTCACGTGTTGCTCACTGCTCTGCCCAGCTCCTGGAGGAGCTTCTCCACAGTCTTGAATGAGTAAATGGTTGAAACATTGGCGCCTCCATCATCTCTAGGTAGCAGTTTTCTTAGTTCTTCAATGCATCGACCCCATGATATTTCCTCAATTACTAAATGGCCAATCTGGTCCAGTTTCTAGCCCTGTTTTGCCTTTATTATGATTTTTAAACGTGTTTCTCTTCTGCTGTTGAGCTAGCCTTTCAGTTTTATAGTTAATATAAAGACAACAGGGAACAGTCTTTTGTTGTTTACTTCAATAAAAGAGCACTAACATGACTATACCAAAGGGGAAAAAAACCCCACAAAAATGTAAGACCCTTCTCAATATGTATGCTATGCTCCATTTTTCCTATCGTGTATTGCTCTCTGGAGACCAGCTTCTTTCAGAGGAGACCCAGGACGGGAGCTTCGTGTACCAAAGCTTTGAAATAGCATAAGGCGAAGAGATGTGCCTTTGGCCTAGTAGAGATGGAGCTTTCCAAATGTGTGGTTCCACTTTACGAAGAGACAGAACTGATGTCAGTTAGGAAAGTGGTTTATTTTCTCTAGAGGTTATATTGAAATGTTCACTGGCATTTCATTTAGTGATAATGAAAATGGCAAAAATAAATGTGCATTAGTCTGTTTTACTTGAGGTGGGATCAAAGATCCCTGCGACGTGCTGGACACACCATGGCCTTTCCAGCCGAGAGGGGCGATGACTAAATAGGAATCTGATGCAAATACTCAATCAGTATGTGTGATCTGAGTTCCAGGAAGAGAATTTCCAATACCTTTAATTCTACTGCGCACCATTATTTGTGGAGGTTGCCAAACTGAGAAAAAATAAAATACAAAGCATTTGAACACACCCTTACATAATACATAGTTTTTATCCTGCCAGTAATAAAGCATCCTCAGAGGACCCACAGACCCACATTCCTAAGGACCATGCTTGACATTGATTGATTGTTTTCTAATATATTTTTCAAACTACCTGGTCGAATGTTTTCACCGCAAATCTGGCTCAAATTCTAGCCAGTCCTTCTGAGTCATCCCACATGACTATCCTCATCTGTACCATGCTTTTCGCTCAGCTGATATTATTTCAGTCGGACTTTCTAACTCATCCTTTTGGGTTGATGTGATGCTCTGTAAATACCCTTTCTACTTATTCCATGGACTCTGCATGGTGCCTCCCCAGCTGTTGAGGGTAGAGACTCTATGTCTTCCTATCCTTAAATCACTTGATATTCTGTATACAATAAGAGCACAATGAGTGCAGTGAGAGGACCTGTGGCTGCTGTCCCACAGCTGGCTGGGATTGGGACCATGCAGCACTGGGTGGTCTCAAACCAGGGGAGGTTCCCAGGGCCTCTTACTTAAAGGGAGGAGCCCAAGCTGCTCTCCCAGCATCCTTTGGTCACCAGAGGTAGCCTTAAAGGCATTTTGCATAATGAGGAGGGAGGTGGGGCAGTAAAAACCAAAGACCTGGGTGTGGAGGACCTAACAAGATGGCTACATGGCCCCAGTCCTTCCTGGCTGTTTGGCCTTTACCCTGATGGTCAGAGAGCAGAGTCCTGGGGAACTGAGTTGGGTCCCCATCACTGTGTGATACCACTTTCCACCAGCCTGCAGCCATCCCGCAGGTCATGGCTTCCTTCCTTTCACCTTTCTGACTCTTCTAGCCTCACCCATCCTCCCCTTCTTCCTTTGCTGCCTTCACCATTCACGGAGAATTTCCCTCAAGGCTTTATGTCCAAGGCCATGCAGATTCAAATGTGAGCAAGACTTGATCTCTGCCCTCTAGAAACTTAAAATCCCCTTGGGGAGATGAGGCCTGAACACAGGCAGGAGATAGAGGGCACACTCAGATGCATGGAGAGTTTAGTGAACACTTTACAAAGATGTTGACAGTGTTAGGGGAACTGTAAGGGGTGGTGAAGCACCCAAGAATCAGCAATACAGGGAAATCATCACCACCCCTAAGCCCAAAGGAGCAAAGGAAGGGTCAGAGAGACCTATGGCCATGGAAGGGGGGCTGCCCTGAAGGACCTGTGGCCTCACAGTCTCCACGTGGATGCTGTCTTGCTCCTCACTTCCCTCTGTCTCACCCTTTGCTCCCCTCCAGCCTCTCTCTGTAGCCTTAATTCAAGTCTTTATTCTATAGTGTCTCTTCTTTTCTCCATCAGAAGATTCCATCCCTACCCAATAAGGTAGATAGAAGTCCTGGCTCTTGGCTCTTTCTTGTGTCTTATAAGCCAGCATCTCAAGCTTTGTTCAAGTGATGATGGAGAATTTGTTTTATTTTGACTAGTTTTTCCAGCTGAGAAGGTGCTATGGGCAGGCCCTGCCATCACAAAGGGGCAGGGGAAGGAGGGGTACAGACCAGAAGTTCAAGCTCCTTCTCACCAACAGGAAGGGCTGCATCCATTCTCCTCACAACTTCCACAGTTGTTCAATTTCCTCCCAAGGAAAATCCAAAGAAACCTCATGTAGAGAAGGAATTGACCTCCTGTTAAATGACTTGAGAAATATTAATCCCAGAATTTTTGTTCTTTCTGATCCTATTTATATTTAAATTGAATCCACCATACTAGCTTGAAAGGGGTTTGTCTTTACCATCTGGGATATAGCACCGGCCTTAGATTTTAATTTTTAATGCCTCTTTCCTGTTGGCTGGGGGTAAAGAAGAGAGTCTCTCTAATCTGCCACAAGCAGAAAGATGGAGAGAAACAGAACCAGGAGAGGAAAAAAGAGTGCCTTTTGAAGAGAACTTGTAATATATTGGAGTCTCTTCCTTAATTACTTTGCACCTCTGATCTTTAAAGAAATATTTATTTGTGTTGTGAGTTGAATTGCATCCCCCTCCCCAGATTCATATGTTGAAGTCTTAACCCTCAGAAGATGACCTTATTTGGAAGTAGGGTCTTTGCAGCTGTAATTAATTAAGATGAGATCACACTGAAGTAGAGTGGGCCCCTAATCCAATATGACTGGTGTCCTTATAAAAGAGGGAAATGTGGACACGGACACACCCACAGGGAGAACGTCACGTGACGGTGAAGGCAGAGATCAGTGTGACGCATGCACAAGCCAAGGAACATCAAAGATGGCCAGCAAACCTCCAGAAACTCCGCAAGAGGCCAGGAAGAGACTTTTCCTCACGGCCCTCAGAAGGAACTAACCCTGTTGACACCTTGATCTTGGACTTCTGGACTCCACACCTGGGAGATAATACATCTCTGTTGTTTAAGCCACGAGGTTTGTGTGCTTTGTTCTGGCAGCCCTAGCAGATTAATATAATTTGAAACCTGGCACTTGAAATATAACTAGTGGGTATCTTGGCTGCAGGACTGTGACTGAGCCCACAATGGGAGGGACCTCCTTCTCACCAGGGAAGTGAGCACCCTGGATGAGCAAGGTTCCAAGCCCACTACTGTTCTAGAAAGCTGCATGGGGAGGACAGTTCCAGCCCTGAGCAGCCCCTTTGTGGAAATACCAGGGTCTGGGATGGAAAATCCTGCTTTCTCCACCTTGGTGATCGCCACCAGGACTCATTTATAGACTCCATTACCACTGTGGTGTTCCCAGAGTCATTCAGGATGAGGACTTTCAAAAATGTCTCACTTCTCATGGTCAAGGGAGTAGGAGACTTGTTATTAATATTAATGAAGCTATGCCTACGTTTATCAGAGATAAAATCTGAAAAACTCAGAAAACTTAAAATCTGTAATATTTAAAATCTCAGCTACTGGTGTTCATTTATAGACACCTATAATGCAAATCACATTTACAAGTCAGACTATAATGTAACTCTTGGCCACCTAAATGGTCGACGTATCCTGGTGCTTTAAATAATAGGGGGAGGTGATTGAGTTCCCTAATCTAACTCTTTTTTCTGTTTTCTCCAGCCTGCCATCTTTAAGTCAGTCGTCCTGGCTTTCTGGATTCATAGGTCCTAACTTTAAAGACCCTCATCAAATAATGTGTACAAAACGATGCATTTCTAAATGCTTACCCAAATGGATTTAAAATCACACTCTCATTTAGGAAAACAAAAAGCTATACTCTCACATTTACCTGTACAAGTTAAGAAAGGGGAGTCTATTATGATGGACAAGAATGGGGAGGGCAGGTAGTAGCCAGAGTATAGAAAAATCCAAAGAAGACAGGGCAAGAAAGCCCAGAGCAAAAGCAGACGGTAACTTTAAAGTGGAAGATAGGGCTTCCCTGGTGGCGCAGTGGTTGAGAGTCTGCCTGCTGATGCAGGGGACACGGGTTCGTGCCCTGGTCCGGGAGGATCCCACATGCCGCAGAGCGGCTAGGCCCGTAAGCCATGGCTGCTGAGCCTGTGCGTCCGGAGCCTGTGCTCCGCAACGGGAGAGGCCACAAAAGTGAGAGGCCTGCGCACCGCAAAAAAACAAACAAACAAAAAAAAACAGTGGAAGATAAATTTATAGCAAGAAACCAAAAGAGAAGAGACAATGAGATGAGATGAGACCAACGAGATGGGGCTGTAAGGGGCCCTGCATGAATGAGTTCTGAATTTGTGGCAAACACTTCTTTTATCTCCCAAGCAACTCATCTGTAAAATGGTTCATATCAACTACATTTGGATATGACCAGCATGGGAACAATAAAAGGCACACAGATCAAAATTATACTGTTTCCTAAACATACTATATTATCAATTTTATATTTAATTATGTTGAGTTTTGACAAGTGCAGAATTCCATCAAAATGTCTTTGTGTAATTTCATGGGAAGTACATTTAACCTCAGCTCTATTTAGCTGAACTCGAAGGAACCGTTCTCCAAGTCCGTTTGCCGAGCTGCTGCCTGGAATGCGGTGCAGGGCCGCGATGAAATCCGTGATGGGGTTGGCAGGTCATCAGCCAGCCTTGGACAGAGTATTTCAAGAACTGCCTGTATGTTACTTTATACGCTTCTGCAGTTTTGACTTTAATAGATTTTTAATATTTTAAACACGTTTAAGGTTCACATGCTTTTAGGTTTTACACAGAGGCTCAAACTGGCTCCAAGTTTTTTTTGTCCTGCTATTGAAACAAGAAGCTGTACGACTTGCTTTTAGTTCCATGGTCAGCACTGAACAGCGGCGCCTGTGGCCCATCTTCCTGAGCCCCAGCTGAGATGAGCACTGCAGCACGACTTGGACAGTTGCCACATCCGGTCATTTGACTGTGACCACTCTACATACTCCACTGACATTGCTAACTTCTGAGCCAGCCCCAGAGACCTGGCTCCCTGCTTCTTCTTGGCAGCTTTGAAGAGTGGACATCATAAAGGAGCTCGTCAAGGCCACGTAAGCACCACTAGAATTCAAATTCCAGGCTCTTCTCTATTAACAGACAGAGAACTGACACTTGAAACATGCCACTAATTAACTGCCCAGATGTGCAGTATATTGTCTTGGTGCCAACTGAACAAAAGAATACATCTTTTAATGAGTCTCTAAATATCTTACCCACAGGAAGAGGTAGGAGGAGAAAAATGTGGTCATTATGATTGACTTTCTGCTGTTTATTAGAAATATACAAACCAGCAGTCATTTTACCTGTTGTGTCACAATGGAGTTAATGAAGTTTTGGTTTAGGTTTTTAATACCAGGGGTAGCTTATGTCTGGGATTTATGGACTTCAGTATTTTGTCAGTTTTGAGAGATTTCTTTTCTCTGAACTCCCCCAGCTCATTTTTAATGCTTTGATGTTCCCATTCTGTTGATCCCTCCCCCACAACTTAAATGTCCAGGGGAAGAAGTTGAGCACATTGGGGGCCTAAGCAATGTGCAAACTCACAGAAAGATGTCTGGAAAGCCCAGTGACGCACACCCAGGTATTTGATGGCAGAGCGACCTTCCTAAGTCCCGATTACTTGTTCATTCAACTCGTCACTCTGAATCGATGACCTGGAATCATCATAATGATAATAAGCACTTTGTCGTTTGATAAGTGTTTCTATGCACAGCATCTTATTCCAGACACTCAACCTTGTGAGGTGGGCATTACTACCATGGGCATCTCAACAGCAGATCTGCCAGAAGACTAAGGATGCCTAAGAGCACAGGGCAGTTACGCGGCAGCCCAGAGCCGAGGTGCAGCTGCAGCTCTGAGGACAGAGAGTTGGATGTTAGCTCATTTACTGATCTTGTGTACAATGACCCCATCTTCGGAGAGCTGCCCTCTCGGTGTTTGGGGTCCCTTTGGCTCATGGCGCATTGCTTCTTAAGAGGCAGGTTTCTCTCACCTGTCACCCCCCAAATGCCCATGAATATTCATTTTCTTGAATAAGAAAAGGGGCTACTCTGCAGATGAGCCCCAGGCCTTTGCCACCATTAGGCTTCAAACCTCTGGGCTTCAGGCTCTTGCTCCTACTCTTCTCTCTTTTTTCTTGTTTCCTCTTGCTTCTCTGAGTCCTTCTGCTTCCTGTTCATATGATCTTGGGCAAGTTATTTCACTTTCCGGTGCTTTAGCTTCCCTGTAGGTAAAATGGGGATGAAAATAATAGAATTGACTTCCTAGGATAGCTTTGAAGTTTGAATGAGTTAATACTTGAAAACAGGTATTTAGTACATACTAAACACTCAGTAAATGTTAGTTGATGTTGTTGTTTCACTTATATATAAAAAACATCCATATAGAGACATTTCCTTCAGGTCAGCTGGTGAGTTAACCAAGAATCACTTGTGGGGGATGGTCCTTCTGAAGCATCTAATGCAGGTTCTGGGGCTGCTTTTCGTTTTTTTCTCTGCTTAACTCCTTCCTTGTTTTTCTGATATTAACTGAGTCTTTGTCTGAGTTGCCAGGAGCCCAGTTTCTCAATAAAGTTTTCCTAAAATAATAGGAAAACAAATTTATTCCTATGATGGTCCATTACTTGAGCCCTCAAGAGTCTCGTTCACTTCAAAATGAGGTACAGAGAATGTGTGGGAGCTGAAGAAAATGTAATAAAGTAGCCCCCAAATGATTAAAAAATTTGGAATAAATGTGTGAATACACCCAAGGTTCTATGGCCTTGAGAAGAGTACGTTAAGTAGGTTTGACTACACTGTCTTTCTTTCTTTTTATTTATTTATTTTTTATTTTTGGCTGCATTGGGTCTTAGTTGTGGCTCGCGGGGTCTTCGTTGATGCATGAAGTATCTTTTCGTTGAAGTGCATGGGCTCTTCCTTGTGGTGCTTGGGTTTCTCTCTAGTTGTGGCACATGGGTTCCAGAGCACATGAGCTCTGTAGTTGTGGCACGTGGGCTCTCTAGTTGAGGCGCGGGAGCTCAGTAGTTTTGGCACATGGGCTTATTTGCCCCACAGCATGTGGGATCTTAGTTCCCTGACCAGGGATCGAACGCATGCACCTTGCATTAGAAGGCAGATTCTTTACCACTGGACCACCAAGGAAGTCCCTTGACTACGGTCTTTAAATATTTCTGTACTTATTAAGAAAGGAATGCTAATTGACTTCTCTCTCAAGGCTCAGATAAGAAACTACTCAATGTTATTTCTTGAAGTCATTTTCAGCAGTGGGATTCTGTGATGGAGAGTCGTGATTACATTTACATACTTGGGTAATTTTTCCAACTGTAGCTCTAATTTTACCTTCTTGCTGAAGGCTTCTTAAATCCTTATCATAATCCAGTAAATCTTATTTTTAACAAGTCAGCCTCCCCTGCTAAATGGTAAGATTTCAAATGGGGTCTAATTCATTAATGAACCCTAACAATTCATATAGTATTTTTTAAACTAGTAAATGCTTAGTACAAATATGTTGACTTAATCCAGAATTATAAGCCAAGTGTTCCCAGGCCTCACCAGCTTAGTAACTGTGCTATTTCCTATTCAGGAAAGGGTTAATTCAGCAGGCCTGGGTTGCTCAATCCATGCACATTCTCAAGAGAGGCCTGTCTTCAGGACTGGCCCTAGTCCAACTCCTGGGAGATATTCTCCCTAATAAGAGTGTTTTTGTATGCATGAGACCTTGGGCCATGCTGTACCAGTTTGATCAAATAGTTTAGGCTAATAAATCTGACTGATGGTAAATGCCCCTTTTCCCTTTGTTGACTTTAATTTTGTTGTTGTTGTAAAAAATCATAACCACAGGTATAACAGCTTTCCTTGGTCCTGTGAGTCCTACTAGTAAATTATCAAACCTTAACGGTGGTTTTGGGAACCCCCAGCCCCAGTGCAGTTTCCTATTACTGATGTAAGAAATTATCATAAACTTAGTGAGCTTAAAGGACACCAATTTATCCTCTTACAATTCTGGAGGTCAGAGATCTAAAATAGGTCAGCAAGGCTGCCTTCATTTTGAAGGCTTAAGGGGGAATCTGTTCTCTTCCCTCCTCTTATCTTCTAGAGTCTGTCTGCATCCCTCACCTTCTGCCTTCAATTCCAACAGTGTAGCATCCTCCAGTGTCCCTCTGCTCCCATCATCACATTGCCTTTTATTCTTCCTCTGTCCCTCTTGCCTCCCTCTTATAAGGACACTTGTGACTATATTGGAAACACCCAGATAATCCAGGATAATTTCCCCAACTCAAGATCTTTTACTTAATCACATCTACAAAATCCCTTTTACCATTTAAGGTAACATATTCACAGGTTCCAGGGATTAGGGTGTGGACATCTTTGGGGCTGACATTATTCTTCCTACCATAGCACCAAGGGGTTCACACTACACAAAGTCCAGAATGACAGTGGCTCTCCATCCCCCCACTTTCTGGGCACCTGGAGGACTGCCTTGCCTCTCTGCCCTGACCCTAAGAGCTCTCCCAGATATTTCTTGGAATCCCTAGGGATATCTTTCATATTCTTGCCTGCAGGATGTTGGGTGAGAGAGCCAAGGGAGAATGTAGTGGGTGCCTCTCTAAGGACAGTGCAGCTGTGTCTTCTTGGAAAACACTGATTTCCAGCCACTCTCATGAACTGGCTTAGAAAAGAAGTCATTTGAAGCGTTGTCCTCAAGTTGCAGTGCTAGAGACCACCAGCAGCAGATCCATCTAGCAAATGTGATAAGCTGTACCATCTTGGCTGAGCCTTCATGTGTGTGTGTACAATTTGCTTTAAAAAGTCTGCTTTAGAAATAAGCTCATTCCCAAGGTAGTGTTTTTGTAAGGTTTGAGATTCTTTGGCTTAACAAACAGCATTAGCATCACGCAGAAAAGCAAAACATCTCCTTTCTTTTGTCTCCTGGAAAGAATGTTCCACCTTCACCTTCCTGAGCATGTTTTTTCAGGGTCTCCATTTCCCCAGAGCACCTCTGAAGCCTCAATTAACAGAAAGCTCTAAATGTGGTCATCACTACCATCATCGGTTTATGCCAGATTCTCCGAAACAATATTTGGATAAAAAAAACTCTCCTTCCTCAAAACACTCTTGGGTATGTATTTATTCTTTCAGTGAATCAAATAAAAATATTTCTAAAATGTATAACTCTAAGGCAATGTGGAGATAGCCTGGAATGTTACAAAACCAAGGCAGGCAATCACTGGGTATGGAATCTATTTGAGAATAAGGATACAGTTGTGTAAAGATAAATAAAAAGTCAACAGGAGGTTGTGAACTTGACGGATCACTGCTCAACACTGAGTATATTCAGCCGTGGGCACGTTGGAAAAGCCCAAAATATGCAGTCTTTGGATTGGCTCCTATTTATCTCATTACTTATCTGTATCACAGCAAAAGAAACTTCGGGAATTGTGGTCCTGCCACTCAAAGCCCTTGAAAACCGTCAGTCTTTGGGGAAAGGGCCAAAGATTTGAGTGCTTTTTGCTAATGTAATCCTGCGTAAGGCTGGTTCCAGAAAACACGCCCAGGGCACCATTGATTCAATGTTTGGGTCATTTAAATTGTGCAGCTGGGTCATCACACACTTAATCCTGGGGAAAGGTGAAGCAAACAGTTATTAATACAGCTCAAGATGTCAGTGGCCCACGGCCAGTATTTGACATGGCCGTGATCTGATCTCCATGTTAAACACACAGACCAAAAATCTACTTAAGCCTCTTCTATTTGTTCGGCTTTTCCAGAAATCAAGCTCTTGTGTTAGTGGCAGGTGGGTTTTGAGGTGGCCCCATGTTTTATTTTTTTGAGTGACTCTCCCCTCACACGTTTCTGTAAGGGAACCCCACCTCCAAACTGCAAGGCTAACACATTGGACAATTTTGCCGTGTTTTTAAAGAGCTTCCAAAAGAAAATTACGCCTCTCAGTGTATAAGCTCTGCCACAGGGAGAGGCTTTGTGAATTGAAAGCCTGGCCTTCAGAATTTTCAAAATGATGGCAAATTTAGCCAAATTGGGCAAAAGTGAATCAGGTTTCACAAATTCGGAATGTTTATTTAAATCTTTAAAACATATGTTGCCACAGCTGTGTTTAGCATAAAATTATGATGAAAATAATCCTAATGAAAATGACAGCATATTTATACAATGTCTTCCATCCAACCAGTGCCAAACCCGCAACACAGCTGATCTCATTAGGCCTGACTAAATCCCTTTGAGCTACAACGTAAATATTAGTTCCAATTTGCAGATGAAGAAATTGGGACGTGGGCAAGATTATTTACAGCTAAATAGATTAAGTTATAACTAGCCTGACTCTCCCATCTGTGGAATAAGTTGCAACTTAACCAGAGACTCTGAAGTGGGGATGGGGGAGAGGTATCCTTTCTCCAAGTTCCCCACATGGGTTGCCTTGTTCTAGCCATGGGGGCAGGACGGAATGCAGAGCATCATACCAGAGATTTTTATGCAATATTCTTTCTAGGAATTCACCGTACAGATCTACAGGCAGGTATCATCTTCTCAAAACCTGACAGCCAATGTGAGAGTTGAGAAGGTGACAGAAGGTTTTATGTCTTGGGTTTCACTGATGGGAAAGGAAGAGACTAATTCCAAGCCCCACACAGCAAGGACCGAGAGTCAGCATCCGACCTGCTCTTTTCAGCGTCGCTACTCAAACTTCTGTCTTTTTCAAATGTTGGAGAATGGTAAGAACATTTTACAAAATGTCCACTATAGGCTCAAATACTTCAGTTTGGTCTGTGGAATGTTGTCCTTTCCTCAATCTAGATTCTTTTTAAGTGAGAGAGTTAACCCGAGCACACAAGCATATTGCAGGTCAGTTCTCGGGGGTTTCCGCCAGCTGATGGCTAAGTCCTGCTCACCCCCTCCTCCTTCTAGAAGACAGCTGTGAAATATCAACTTATTACACGGGACTCAAACCCCCAACCCAAGAACCTGCATGGCACCTGAACACTAAAGAGTTTACCAAGTACTAGTTTTTTACTCTCCTCTCAGTAACATATTGGGAATTAGAGCTTTAAAGTAGAAAAGAAAGCTCTGCTTCATCTCTGTCAATCACTATTAATGTTAGGTATGCGCTTTCCAAATTCAATAAAAAATTACCTTCCTTCTATTCGGAAAAAACTTCCATGAAGCCATTTTTGCCAAAACCTGAATTAAATCTGCCCAGGAAAAGACATTCTCTAGAAACAGAGGAGAAAAACAACCCTTTTGAATGTCATGTAGACTTTATCTGAATCTGAACTGTCAGAGTGCCACACTACATTCAATTTTAGCAAAAATGTACTTACTCATGCACGGAGGGAAGCTTTTATTTCTATACTCCTTTTTGCCACGAGAGTGATGGAAATAGTGTGTATTTAATACTGTATTTAATTACTATATTTAATATTTAATAATAATCGAACCTTTTGCCACAGATGGACCCAGCCTCTAACTGGCCTTGGTTATTGGTTCACTTGGTACGTGACTAGGGAAAGTCTCTCAACTTTCCTGAATCTCAGTTTTCTCATATGTAAAATGGAAATTAAATGGTTGTGAAAATTAAACTTTGACACAGAGCTTGCCCAAAGTAGGCCCTGGATGAATGATGATTCCCTTCATTATCATCTTTCCAGCTACCACTCCTCTCCTAAATCTATAAAGATTTCCAAAATCAGTGTGTATTTAATAGACTCTGTGTGTGTGTCTGGACTGGATACACCAGAATATCAATAGCAGTTATCTCTGGGAGGTAGAATAATAAACAATTTTTATTTTCTCCTTTGTACTTTTCCAACTTGCTAAATTCACCATCATGTAAAATGAAGATGTACATTTTTAAAAGCTAATTTTTAGAAAAATCACTGTGTAGAGCGATCTTCTTTGGGAAAAAACAAAATCAAGTTCAAATATTTAGAGCTGTAAAGAATAATAATAATTAGAAATGGCTAACTCCACGTTTTCTAATTATATATGAAAGGAAATTGAGGCCCAGGAACCTCAATTTGGAGTCTTTCATCCAAAGACTCCAAGTTGAGGTAAGGCTGGAACCCACTTCCTAGTGTAACTGGTACCCCAGAGGTCTCCAGCCTGTGAGCATAGATGAGGTGGCAGTTTGACCCTAAATCTTCTGCTCAATACCCCCAACTGTTAGATGCCTGCCCTGCTCAGTGATTCCACAGATCTGTACAGGTAAATCGAACTGATCTCTATAGTGGTCACTAAATTATTTGACACGTGTGCAACTTATATTAAGGGGCTTGCCATCATTACTTTTGTTAGGGTCCCAAAATGGGAGGCTGAGAAGCAGGGCTTCAGGGGGAGGTGAATAAGGCACTCATCTCAGGCACTAAATTTAAGTGTCCAAAAGCTCAGTAGCCAAGATAAATAATATTTTAATAGAATATTTTTAAAGATCAAAATCGATAGAAAAAATCCATAATGAAAAAATATCAAAACTTTAAGTAAAAATAGTGTGATATAATAGGAAATACATATTGGTTTTTGTCTCTGATTCCTGGCAAAGAACTCCTAAAGCCCTTGGAATTTCCTGAGTGACAAGGGCATCTTTTGTTATTCATAACGTGTCCTTTTCAACCACACCTGAGTTTATCCTAAGGAGGTGATTCTGGTAGTCAGCAGGTAGAAGTGTGCGTATCTTGGGCACCCCACTTGCAGCTGGCATCTCAAGTGGGGGCAGTCTTGTGGGCCTGTAGCCCATAACCCCTGGGGTCTGCCTAACTCCAGGAGTTAGTGTCAGAATTGAACTGAACCGTTGGACACCCAGTTGGCGTCAGAGAGTTGGAGAGCTGGTGTGGAAAAAAATGACAAGTATACGGTGTTGTGGGAAAAAGACACATTTAGTGTCAGAAGTGATGTAAGAAAACACCACACAGGTAGGATCAGTTACACTGCTGAGTCAGACCATAATGGAGCCAGAGAAAAGAGGAAGGACCGTCATACTGATCCCATCTTTATGAAAAACTTTGATATTTTGTTTATCATGGATTGCTGGCATTAATTTTTTTTAAATATTGCACTAAAATATTTATCCCAATGACCAAAAAGCTTGGCTAGTTAAATGAATAAATAGAACAAATGAATAAATAAAATATGGTTAGAGTAATCAAGGAGTCTATCATTGAAGCCAAGATTGAGCTCTGGATTTCTTATCTGTACAAGTAGCCAAGGTGCATGAACTGCTCCACAGTCAAGTAATTGCCCTCTTCCCAGATCCCAGGGCAATGAGGTTTTCTCATTTGTAGACTGTCCCAACTTCTCAAAATCCAGATCCAAGAAATAACAAATAGCAGATAACAAATAGCTCTAACAAATAGCACCACTAAAGTGCAAAGGACTTGAGTCCTGGTGAGGTCTTCACTGGAAATGGTCGAAGGTCTGCTTGGGACATGGAGCGGAGCAGACTCTGGGTTCTGGAGCTCCCACAGAGGTGACCAGGAAGAAGCCACCTGGGGGCATGGGCAGCAAAACTAGAAAGGGAGTCTAGAGTAGGATGCAGGGAAATGGACCAGATAGTCCTGGGTCTCTGCGCTAAGAGGCAGACATGAACTCATGGCCACTCAGGTGATGGCGGGCCTGGTTAATTCCTTGTTAGAGCCTGAAAGGAATCAACTTAGAAAAGAGCAATTCAGATCCCATGATATGCATGGTTTTGGCATCAATCTTTGGCAAAAAATTGTTAAAAGGCATGTTTCTTCACTATGCTTCACATATACCCATGCGGCTCTAGATTTCTGGAACTCTTAACATAACCTTCAAATCTCTTGGCAGCAACACTGGAATACCAGAGCTTTTGCTAACACCCAAAGCACCAGGCTTCAATGTGCTAGAAGTTCCAGTTTGCTGTGTGAAACCACTGTCTTCAGGCAGCTTGGAGCAATGACTGACAGGACTGACAGCGATGTAATTCTAGAAGCCAAAAGCTGAGGTTCTACAAACAGGATCACATTTTCTACCCAACGCCAATTGTTTTCCCAAGCTATAACATTGGGATTTTGCCAGTTGAGAGATATTTTTCTGTACCCCACTCAAGAAAGTGTCCTTTAAAATAGTTCACTAGGTCTTCACAGCCATTTTGAATACCTATGGAGCAACAGAAATAATAAAATGCACTGAATTTTATGAGACTTGGTAACAATGTTATTTGATAGGTTCTTACTTTTTCTAAACTGTCTTGATATGATTCTTTTCTCCTATATTTTGTGGTGCCTCTAGGATATTACTGAATTCTAAAAGATACTTGATCTTACCTCTTTTTCATTGTGATGTTGTTGCTATTTACTTGGTGGTTTGACTTGGTTTTGCTTTAGTTTGGGCTTGGTTGGGAGAGAAGAGCTGTAACAGGAGTCTTCCACTCAGCTCAGAAGTTTGAGTTGTGAAAGCTTATGTTTCAGTCTCTACACTGACAGAGAGGGGAAGATGAGGTCCACAGAGGTTAAGGATCTAACCAATGACACCCACTGGTTGGTGGCTGAGCCAGGGATAGAACTCAGCTTCCCAGCACTGCTCTCATTAAACCACACACTATCACAATTGCCTGGAAGCAAAGTCTGGTGCATGTGGCTTCTACTGAAAGAGACAAAGTCATAGCAGGTGTTAAAACCCCCTTTTCCCTAGAATGCAGTGAGATTCCCAGGGGTTTATATGGAGCCTGGAATAGGGGCATTGCCCATTAATCTTAACCCATTTCTATGTCTACAGTGGGTGGCTGGTGAGAGCTAGTCCTCCTCTGTCTGTCAGGCACAGCTGCTCCAGGTGCCTTCTGAGACATTCCTCCCAAAAGTCTGCTCCACGGACCAAGAAACCCAGAGACCTTCAGCATCCTCTAAAGGCACTTGATGCCCTTCTCAGCCAGTATCCTTTGGCTTCACAACACAGCCCACAAGCACCACACCCCCTGCCCATCCCCTACGCAGTCCCCAGGAAGACACTCCTCTCCCTGCTTCCAGATGGGCTACTTCTTTCAGCTCACAGCCCTGGCCTCTATCTCCTATCAGTGCTAGGACAATCTGCCTTAACCTCCATGAAGAGGCCAAAAGTGCAAAAGCTATTTATTTGGTTCCTGGAAGTTGTATAAAGCAAGGCCAGCAGTGTCGGTCTGGTTGTAAAAAGAGAGGACACACTGGTCTTTTATTTCTTATAAATCACTGTTCTCTAGGTGTTCCTTTCTCCTGGGTACTTCCAAGGAGAAGGCTACTCCATGGGCCCACAGCTCCCTCGCCTTGTGTCCGTATGCAGAAATCTCCCTACGTTGGCGTCCCCAGAAGCCTTTGCCACTTCCCCTCCCCTCCAACCACCCTTTCCCTTAAACTCCAAGTGTGAAACTCTTCACTAAGCATCTATAGCACTGGGCTTAGTGACCTCTGCTCAGTAGTATAGAAATCCCTCAGAGTGGAAGTACATACCATCCTGATCAGCTCCAAGAAATGAGGGTGAAGGGAAAACATTGGAAGGATAAACACAGATTAATATTTAAGTTAACCAGTCATATCTGGATAATGCTTATGGGGAGAACAGATTCTTAGGCATTAAAGGAAAAATATTTGAAAGCGTCACTCCAGAGCTTTAAATTGCTCTATGTTAAATAATATTTTAAAGTTATCATATCCAAGGCCATAAATAACACTTCAGAAGAGTTTGACAATGACCTCTTTTTCCTACTTGCATTAAACATAAGGCCAACTTCTTTTTTAATGTTCTTGCTTTATGAAATAAAAGACTTTGTTGGATCTGCTCCCTTTCCTCCTGTATTAGTTTCCTATGGCTTTTGTAACAAATTTCCACAAACTTAGCGGCTTAAAAAAACACACATTTATTGTTTTACAGCTCTGGAGGTCAGAACTCATAAAATCAAGGTGTCAGCAGGGCTGCTTTCCTTCTGGAGGCTCTAAGGGGGAATCTGTTTCCTTGCTTGTCCAGCTTCTAGAAGCTGCCTGCATTTCTTGGCTCTTGGCCCCTTCCTGACATCATCCCTCTTGTCATCCCTGCTCTGTCTCTGACTCTCCTGCCTCCAGGTTTCACTTATAAGGACCCTTGTGATTACATTGGATCCACCTGGATAATCCAGGCTAATCTCCCCACCTCAAGGTCCTTAGCTTAATCACATCTGCAAAGGCCCTTTTGCCGTGTAAGGTAACATATGGGTTCTGGGGATGAGGACATCTTTGGGGGGCATCATTCAGCCTACCACACTCCTTAGCCACTTTGACCTCATCTTGACCTCCTTGACCCTGCACTCACTCCTTTCCTGCCACCCTGGCCTCTGGCCCTTCTGCCATCATGCCAGACCCCAGAGCCGTCCCTGGCTGGTCCCACTGCCAGGCATCCCTTCCCCTAGTGAGCGTCCTGGACCACTCCTTCTGCTCCTCCAGGCCTTTACTTAAACATCACCTTCTCAGTGAACCCTCTTCCGTCCACCTTATTTATAGGTTCATCTTCCTCTCTCTTCTTTAGACACTTGCTGTCCCTTGGCCTAATTTATTTTTCTCCGTGGTAATTATTGCCATCTAACATACTATATATTTTACTCATTTACTTTTTTTATTGCCTCTTTCACTCCTCTCAGATGTGGGCTCCACGAAGGCAAGGATTTATTTCTTTTTTTTTTTTCTCTGCTGAATTTTTTGGACTTAGAAAAGTACCTGGCACATAACAGGCCTTCAACAAATATTAGTTAAATAAATTTGGCTGGGTCATTTATTAGAGAACCTCCCAAGTCCATATCTTTAAGTTTTACATGTGGGCTGATTAGACTCCCAATAAAACACTTTTCCTAATTTTTGGAGAGTTCCAAGGTCCAACTTCCCATTGAGTTCTGGGAGCACACTGGAAGAAGAAGGCTGGGTCCTTGCTATCCAGCATACATACATTCATTTAATCCTCAATTTGTGCCAGATACCCTCAGATTTACTTGTCCCAGGAAACTTCAGTCCATGGTTGGGTAAAGGAAGAGAAGTCTCTAGGCTGAGTGGAGTGGGAGAAATGACCCAGGGGTCAACTGCTTTTTAAATAGACTTCCAACCAGTCCTCCTTATTTTAGATGCATTTCACCCTCAGTTCCAGGGGTACCAGGTGCCTTCAGCTCCTCAGGCTCTGAAGGACTCTGCAGTAGAGGTTTTGCTGACTCCTGGTTTCCATGTTCTCTATTATCCTTCACTTTTTAAAAAATCTTTTACCATTCATTCGATTGCTTTCCAGCCTCCTAAGTTTTACTGCTGTTGTCTCCTCTTTGTTCATCCTTCCTTGGGTGTTTACATCCATAACAAATCCTTTTAAAGTTATTTTATTAGAGTTTTAGGAGGTGGTAAGAGTAGATGGATGTCAGCCCATCACCTTCATTAGAAATGCCCCATATTTTCCTACCACTCTGGGGTTTTGGATCAATACATTGATCTATTGTATGTTCTGTGCATGTTTATTTTCTTAACTTGAATTTTAGGAGAAATAGTGTTCCAAATCATACCCAAGTTGGCATTAGGCACATTTCCATTTATGAATAACACCTCACAATTGAATGTGGCTTTAAGTTACATGGAACATTTTTAAATTTATCTAACTTAATCCTGTGAGGTAGGCAAGGGTCTAAGACTCAGAAGAATTAAGTGACAATGTGTCCAAGTTCGATACAGCCAGTCAGTGTGCCCCAGTTCTCAAACACGTCTTCTGGCTCCTGACTCTACCATGTGGTTTCTCTCTTTGTCATTTTGCCTTTCTTTTTTACAAAGAAAACACATGAGAAAAAAATGTGTTTCTTTTCATAAATGTGGCACAGTACAGGAAGCTTGCTGAAAAAAATAGGCATATTCCTGAATGTGAATCCCAGAAGCTTCCCCACTCTGGTCCTGAGCAGGAAGGACATTTTGCTGACCCGTTGGGATGGTTACATTTGTCGCAGTTTGTCTAGAATGTGCTGTCAGTACTGCCTACCCCACGCAGGGGCCTAGTGGTGATTCGGCTTAAGCTGAGAGTCTTCCCAGTCAGTCTCTGTGGTCCTTCCTGGGTCTCAAGTCTTCTGACATCTCATAGACTCTTCCTCTGGTCTCCACGATGTTCTCACATCTTTGCTCCCATAAGGAGATCTGCACATATGTTTCCCATGACTGTGAACCATGAGAAGCTGTCAAGGCCTTTCAATCACTCTAACAGCCTGTAAAAGCTTGCTGTATTTTCAGTTTTACTAAATATTTCTATAATTCAAAAATTATGGAAATGGATAATGTTTCTGTTCTTTGGGAATATATTTAACAGCTGTGTGCATACCAGATGCAAATGAATATATCGAAATAAATTGTGCATTTTATAGACTACACTTCATATTAACTGCCTTCCCCTTCAGGCACCTCCGGCCCTGCCCCTGCCAGAATGTGGAAGATGCTGAAGCACTTTACAGAGGACAATTCGTTTCTTAGTTCTACCTAGAGAAGAGATGAGGTTCTACCCAAGCATTCTGAGTACAAGCACAAGTCCTCCGGCCTAAGCCAGAGCTTCTCAAGGTGAAAAGCAACTTGCTAAAGGTGACTCTCTGCATTGGGAGTGGTGGGCATTGGTTAAGCTGCTAACCCTCTCTAACTCCAGTTTCCATAGTTGTAAAGTGGAGATATTTCACCAACAGAGTTTACTCGGGGTTAAACGTGGTGAATTAGGTTTCTGACAAATAGATCAGTAACTATGGGCTGGACGGTTGTCACACTTTTGAGTGCCCAAACTCCGAATCAGAAGCTGAAAAGGCCAGTCTTAGCTCTTTCTAACCTCTGGCAGCTACTTTGCGGGCACAGGATTTGAAAATGGCCCAGTTGGTTGTCACAGCCTAAGGCTTTGAATCTGAAGCAAGTATTACAAAAAACAAGAGCAATTGCAGAAGCCTCCTTGGTGGCTTGGTGGCAGTGGCCTCCAGGGTCCAACCCTGGTCACAGGGTGGGCTCCAGTGTTTGCCAGCAGTGGCCGAGGCACCTGACCTCCGTGCATCCTTTCTTGCTTCCTTTTCCACTTCTGAGTCAGTTTCTCCCACCTCCCTACTGCTCTGTGACCTACCCAATAGCCCTGTAATAAATTCATTTTTGGCTTAAAATAGCTTAAAATCGACAAATTCTCATGTTTATAGTTAAGGACACTGTTATGAAATACATTTTTTCTTTTCCACACACACACACACACACACACACACACACATTGTATTTTTTAAAATACATTTTTATTGCCTTCCACCTTTCTAGAGTTTGGGGCCCCGACCTGTGCATCGCAGGAAAGTTCTAAGTACATAAAGGAGTTCAGAGCAGAGATTTTCCAGAAAGCTGCTTGGTGGAACCAACCATAGGTCATATGAATTGGTTTATCTCCTCAGAGTTTCCCTTCTGTCTTTTCCCTCATGTTCCCAATTATCCAGCTTCTAAAGGCAAGAAGCAGGCTGGGAATGGCGTTCTGAACAATCATGAGGGTTAACAGTTGGGACTGCCTGGGGCAAACTCTAACTCAGGGCTTTGTTATATCCTCTGACTAATAAGGGTTGGGGGACACTCTGGAGACCATCAGAGGGAAAACCGTAGTTCCTGTGGCCAAATGTCCCAGACAAATCTACACAGAAATGCTTCCATGTACCAATCCCAGGGCCTCAGCAATGGCTCTGGTTCCCCAGACAGGTAAGCAAGAGCTTATTTGGTGAATTCACTGGGCCAGTATTTAGACCCAGGCCTCACAGGAAGAGAAGTTATACACCTTGCCTGCCTGGATCTAAATCCCAGCTCTACCTCTCACTAGCTGTGGGGCTTTGGGCAAGTTACTAAAGATCTCAGTTTCCATATCTGTGAAATGGGGACAATAATAGCATCTATTTCACAAAGCCCTTGTTGTGGAGATTCAATAAGTCAGAACATTTCAAGTGCTTCCAACCGGGCCCAGCACTCAATAAATCATAGTCATTATTGTCATCAGTTGCCAGCTGCCAAATCAATGTTGCTTGGAGACTGAGGACCCCATGTAACTAACGCTGCCTTACGAGATGGCTGTCAAGTGATTACAAGAACCCGTAACGGTCGTGCAATGGCCAGCATCTTACAAAGAACCTCTTTACTTAGAGAGTAGTGGTTAAGAGCTCAGTCATGGCATCAGAGAACTTGGGTTCAAGTCCTAATCTGTCACTTCATAACCTGGTGATTTTAGGCAACTTCCCTGAGCCTCGGTTTACACATCTCTGATAGAAAGTTAATAATACCTACTTCTTGGGGCTATTTTTGAGGATTAAATTCGATAATATACATAAACAGCTTAGTTCAGTACCTGACACATGGAAGTCACCCAAGAATTATTATCACCTTCCCAACAACGCTGTGAGGTAGTAAGTTTTTGATTCTAATTTTCTAGATGAGGAACCCGAGGCTCAAAAGAATAAGTAACTCCCTCAGGATCACGTGACCCAGAAAAGGCAGGAGAGAGACTTCAAATCCTACATTTTTCACCTAAACACATTCAGCATCCAAAAATCCTCCATGGTCAGCATGACGTTGTGATTTGCATTTTGGGTGGGTGAACTGTCAGGCTCTATCCAATTTTCTCAAAAAGGGAAAGAAGTTTCAGTGATCCTCAGAATTATCCTAGCATCATTTCTGTCTCTATCTGTGCCCTTTTAATACTAAAGTCAGGTGATCCCAACTTGTAGGGTGGATGATTGGGGGTGAGAAGAACAGAAGCTAATCCGTGTTCCTATCAGAGAAAGGACAGCCTTCATCCAAAATTGCATTTTGTCACATTCTCTCTATGCATGTTCCTTCTTGCCTATGAGTCCTTTGGCATTTGCGACTTCTGATGGAGTACACCCTTGTCACCCTCTCACCCTTCTTTACGTTAAACAGGATCACTTCAGGCCTGGAAACATGTCAGTTTCTAGAGTGAAGAGCCAGTTTCAGGGCCTTAAATTAAAAACACAGAGAAAATGTTCTATTCCATCTGTCAGAAAGAACTCCATCTCCCTCAAACTTGCTTTCCCGTACTTCATTCCTGCCCTTTCTCTGAATAGACTTGACAGAAAAATTATTTGGACGTGTCATGTGCTGTCATCTCGGGCCAACAAACTGATGGTTTAATGCAAAATGACATAGCAGCCCAGGAATTTCATGCTGGAACCTACCTCACACTGGAGTTGGGGGAACAAGTCACCCCACCTGGGAATTTTAAGCAACAGTTTGGCATCCCCCTAATCTGGTCATTGATTTCTTAGTGAAGATACCAGCCCTGGAAAAGACAGGGGTTGGGGAGGGGTGGGCCGCAGGAAATACATTCTCATGGCCCTAAAGACAAGGTTCTCTCTGCCAAAGGAGGGGGAATCTTCTCCAATGGAAACAAGTCTCTCTGTCTGTCTCTCTGTCTCTCTCTCTTCCCCTCCCTACTTGCTCCCTGTCTCTCAACCCACAAAAATGCTCAAAAGAGCTAGAAACATCCGACAACTCAAAAACGATGCCGGGAGTGATTTATTATTTTGCTTTTAGGATTACTTGTTTGCCAAGTGAAATTGTCCAATATTGAGTGATTTAGTAATCACAGCACAGCTGGCTGGAGGAGAGGCTCTCGCTTGGGGCAGTGGGTCAAGTTCCTGACACTGTGTGACTTTGAGGAGGTCATTTGACCTCTCTGGGCCTCAGTTTCTCTGGGTATAGAGGTAGTGGGCGGTGAGGAAGAGATGGATAACTGAATATTTAATGATGTGCATGCTTTTTGGACCTCAGGTTGGGAAAACTTGGCTGCCCTCTGAGACAGAACTAATGAGGAGCTCTTCTAAAAGTCTTCCCTCAGAAGGAGGATGAGTATTAGTTTACATGGAGAAACTATATGACAACTAGGGGGTCTGAGTACATGACGGTTAAAGAGGTAGGAAAATGAATATGATCCCAAGTAAATTTAGAACCGGAAGCTCATGGGGATCCTCTGCCCATCCCCTCCTTCTTCCGGAGTGAAACCTGAAGTCCAGGGAGGCCAAGAGTCAGAAACCCCTGAGCTCTTCCCACACACAGGAGGCCACCACCTGGTTAGGATGACTCGGCTAGTGAACTATGGCTCCGTTCACTCTTTGGCAAAGAGACTCTCAGGAACAGAATGATGAGTGGATTCCCCTCACTGCCTTTGAGATGTTAGATGGGACTCTCTCGTTTATGCATTTTTCTAGGTACGGAGGGAGAAACAAAAAGAGAGATCAGCTAGACTGACTTTTTTGGGGGGGAAGTGGCCCTAATACTGAGTTGGGGCTCCTGGGGAAGAACAGGCCTAGGGAAGGCATTTGCTCACTTCGTAAGAAGTATTCTGCCTTGACCAAGAAATTTGTCATTTATATACGACAGTTTTTCCTTAAAATTCAGAAAAAAATTTGTGTCTTCTGGAGTCTTATTTAATGATCATTTCCCATAAAGTAAAATTAATATGCTCAGACATAAATATGCTAACCTGTTCAGCTGCTGACCTAACCTGATTCTGTCTTCAGCTCTGAGTGTGTCAACTTAAAGTTTGTGACAACCATCTATGTCAACATTAACTGGCCTCAATTACATTTTTATACAAAGTTAAATTTTTTGTTTACTTAACTGATGGCTGCATTTGCTCACTAGGAGCACTTATATTTACAAAGGAGTTAAAAATCAACAGATAATTTCATGAACAAAACAGTAATACAAACACGAATTACCATTTTGCTAGGTTTGACATATATAGCAGCCCTGAATGTTGCCTGGAGCCATCAGTTAAATAAATCAACTCTTTCACATTGACAGGTAACAAAGAAAGAAAAGTTCCACTGCATTTGACATAAGAAGAAAACCAAATTCACAGTTTAGCATGTGAGGAAATTACAAACTTCAGTGAGGCAACGGTCCCGCAGCTACCCATTCTTTTTCTATGGGATTGGACATGAGCCAAATCAGGCGCTAAACCATGGACAACATATTTTAATCATATAAACCTTTAGATGACACAATTACAAAAATGTAATTTGAAGGAGAAAGATTCAATTCTTTCTTCACTGTTTTAGCAGAAGGACACTAGACAGTTTAAAATTCTACTCCACTTGGAGCACTATTTTAATAAAGGACTGAATTTATCTAAGTACCTAGCTTTAAAAAATGTGGTTACATGTATCTTGAAAACCCAGACAAGAAATAAAAGACCCGTAAAATCCTGAAGCACATTAAATGACGTTTCCTTTCTCCTTAATCCATCACCACAAATATCAATTAAATGTAATTATGTCAAATAGGTTCCCCTGAGAGCAAATAAAGATTTGCCAGAACACAAATTGCAACCCAGGTGAACAATATATAATTTTCTTGAGTACACAGACAAATACAGATGGTATACTCTAGAATGTAATGTAACAAATGTGTGTTTACCATAAGATATACATTTATTTTTTTCTTAGCTACCAAATGGCAGCAGACCAAAAAATACAAATGAAAATATATGAGTTTTTCTTTCTCTTTTCTTGGATGAGAGAATAAATGTGGCATTTTATATTAATAACTGCTAATTAAAAGGCTATTAATCAGGGGCAATAATAAATAAATGGACTCTACTAGAAGCTAATGCCAGACATAACCTTGCAGATTTGGGGAAAAAATTTAAAAAAAACACCTTATTTAAACAACAATTTTTCTTATTAAAAGCAAATGTTTTACTGAGCTTGCTGTGAGAGGAAGAAATGAATCCATAAATAGGAAAATAAAACAGGTAGGATAAAAAGTATGTTCTTAACTATTTAGGGAGCTAACTATTCCCATGGAAGAGAAAGAACAAGGGAGAAGTGAGGCAGAGGGCAAAGGTCAAACACAACTTTCCCAATTATGAAAAGGAGCTGCCCAGCCGATGTTTGAATTCAAAGATCTCAAGGAATATTTCTCAGGAAAGCTCTTTTTTTTCCTGCAGGAAAAATGAGCAAATGTCATGCTTGTGTTCCTTTTCACTATATGATGTGTAACGTATGAATTTCTTCTGTCAGATGTTTTTAGGGATGGAAATTTAATTCATTCTCAGTGTCGAATGGAAAACCTTGAAAAATAATCAATTTAAGATTGAATGTGCTGATATGTCAAGTATTTTTAGTCTCTGCCCTTGTTTAAAGTAATAAAAATAATTATCTAAAACAGAATCTTGGAAGCACAGGCGTTTTCCTTTTCCTGTTACTCACTTTCTTCAGATGGAACCCCCCCCCACCGCCCACCGGCCCCATATTGACTTTCATAGCAAGAATATTCCAGTTTCAGATGTAGGAAGTGCTGTGGGGAAGCAGAACCTGGGGCTTTTGAATCTACATGATCCTCAGGTTTCTCAGCTGGAAAACATCAGAAGTGGCCACTAAGAACCTTTCTAATATTAGTGATTCTGTGATTTCCTACAACAGCATCAAATAACATGACCTCAAGGTAGGACTTATCCTTACGACACAGATGCTGCTGTGTAAGTAGCTGTCTGTTCCTTCCCTCCTCATGGTCCAAGGTCAGTTCCATGTGACCCTGGGCTTGAGGGAAACTTCTCCCTCACCGGCATGCCCCTTAAGCTGCCTAGAAAAACTCCTTAGGATCTGGGATAGCCTGACTTTGTTGAGCTAATGCTCTGCGAGTGTGAGCTCGGTCCTGGTCCTTCCGACTGATAGTCGGGGGCCGCCCTTCTCACCCACAGAGAGCTCCATGGAGCCAGGCTCCCGTCCAGGAAGGGGAGGCAGGTGGGCTCTTCCAGATGCCTTTTCCCTTCCTCACACCACTGCCTCCTCCACACACCCCTTGCCCCCATCACCAATACCCTTAACTCCTCGTTCCCCCCAGAGTTCCTTCTTTTCTCCATTAGGTGCTACTCTAGGAGTTACTAAACCCCAAGCTTCCTCTTCTATCTTGTGACTCTGAAGAGCCTCTTCAGCCATGGTTGGTGAGCTTTTGCTGCCCTCTCCTGCGCTCTCTGAAGCCCAGTGGGAATGGGGGCAGTGAGCTTCCCTCCTAGGACAGGAAAGGGGGAAGGTTATAGAACGGTTCTGCATTCCTTCCTTCCTTTCCTAGCCCATCCTACTTTTTCTTCTTTCCTTCCTTCCTTCCTTCTTTCTTTCTCTCCCTTTCTTTCTTCCTCCTTCCCTCCCTCCATCCCTCTCTATCTCTCTCTCCTTTCTTTCTTTCCCCCTCTTTCTTTCTTTCTTTTCTTTCCTTTCTTTCTTTCATCTTTCTCCACCCTCCCTTTCTTCCCTCCTGCTTTTCTTCTTTCCTTTTCTAGGGGACTTCAGAAACATTAATCACGCTTTCTAATTCATGTCACATTATCTACAACTGGTCCAAGGAAGGCTGCTCTCTAGTGTTAGTTAGTTATCCCTTTCCCCCATTCTCTTCTGCTGTTTCCCTACTCGAACCAGGAAACCATTCTAATGTTTGGTATGAATCCTCCTGTTTGTGTGTGCACTTATAAAATGCATCAGGTACTTCTCTACACATGTCTTTTACTTTATCTGAGTGGCATTATGTTGTAGATCTCATAACGTTTCTTAGAAGTTGCTACACAGCCTCTCATGTTTACTGTCACCTGTTGTTCCTATCGGCTGCACAGCACCTCATACCTAATCCACGTCTCCTGGGTGGTGAGAGCCTCCGCCTACCTTCAACCACAAGAATCACTGCAGTGAACATACTTGCACGTGTCTCTTTCCGGGAACCTGTGAGGAAATATTTAGGACCCATCTGCAGGAGTGGAATGCCTTAATTTGACTGGGTACTGCCAGGTTGCTCTCCAGAAGGGATATGCCGAGTTTCACTCCCACCTGTGTTTCCTCTATCTCCCCAACAGCATGTGGTCCTTGGATGTTATTTAATTTAGAATGATTATCATCATTTGTAAAGTGAAAGGAAACTTCTCTATATTCACTGGTTCATTCCTCCCAAAATTTTTCCCAAATTTCAAAAAGAAATGATGTCATACATTTGGGTATATATTAGATATTTTCCTTTTAGAAAGAATGTGACTATATTATTATAAGATACAAAAGGAATGGAAAAAATTGCATTATGTTGGTCTCAACACCCCAAATGTTATATACTAGGAAAAAAGAAGAGTTGTGTAAGACTCCAGAAGAAATACATTAGGATCTACTGATCAATTTCAAAGATCTAGCTAGAAGATGAACTCACCTGGTACCCCCTCATCCATTACATCTTAATATAGTCTCATCCTGAATGCTTTCCTTAACCCTCGAGCTGGTTAGGTGCACTCTCTGTGTGTCAGAACTGCCTATTTGCTTGTCTGTTTCCCCACAGGCTCTGTTAGGCAAGCTCCAAGATTGCAATGACTCCTTGTTCATTCATCAGCCTTGTTCATTGCTGAACCCCGGTGCCTAATCCATACTGAGTGTCTGATCCATACTGGTCACTGAAAAAATAAGCGTTCTAATTAGGGTTTTTCCCCACACCACCAAGCAATTCTTGTACCCCAACTGTGTGTGCCGCAATTCAATTCAATTCTGACACTATCTACCTGGAGAGAGCATCAGATCCCACAGGTTAAGGGCTCCTCCTACAAACCCCCCCAGCACACACATGTCAGATGCCAATCACAAGTCCAGGTTGCCCTTTATCCTTCTGACCAAACAGGTATAAATCTGAGGTTCCAAGTGATCTCAGGGAGAGAGCAGAAAGCAGTGGCTTGAAGCAGGGTCTTAGTTCCTTGCCCAGGAATTGAACTTGGGTAGCCTGGATGAAAACCAGGAATCCTAGACACTAGTCCACCAGGGGCTAGAGGATAGAGGCAAAGTTGGCCTGCTCTTGCCCCATTTGAAAAATGAATTTCTCAAAGAGGGAAAAACTGCAAAAATAGGTACAAAGTTTATTATTAGAGACATAGCACAACATGTGAGAGAGCACACAGAGAAACAGTTTGTTTATTTAAGACAGAAGCAAGGCAGAAATACACACCCAGAGAAAAAGGGTGTGGGTGTCCCCCCTAATGAGAAGGTGATTCAAATCACTTATATAGGGCAGTTCTTCTGGGTCTTTGTTTACCTTTGGCCAATTATCTCATTTCCTTTCCACACCTGACCTGTCCTAGGCCCCTCCTGGACATGTGTGCACATCTTTTTTACCAAGATATGGCTTCTAATGCAGAGGCCTATGGGGAGGTTGACACCACCTATTATGGGGTGGCGCCCCCTCCCTTTTTGCCCCCTTGGAGCCTTTCTGCACATGTGTAGTCGGGGAGGTCTCCTTGATCTCAAGAATAAGAAATATGTGGTCTCTTTATCTCTTATCCGAGCAGGCCTCAGCTCCTCTCTGCTCCTGCTATTATCTTTATCTTGGAGAATCTGTCCACAGGGGACAGATTCCAGCTGCTCAGCCTGGGGCCCATCTATCTCCTGCCTCACAAGGAGCCCCCTCCTTGGGTTCGATTAATTTGCTAGAACCACTCACATAACTCAGAGAAATATCTTACCTACGAGATCACCAGTTTATTACAAAAGGATATAACTCAGGAATAGACAGGTGGAGAGATACACAGGGCGTGGAGCTTCCCTGCAGCCTGAGTGCACCACTCTCCTCGCATTTCCACATGGCCACCAACCAGGAAGCTTTCAGATCCCCATCCTTTTGGGTTCTTATGGAGGCAACATTACATAACCATGATTGATTAAATCACTGGCCATTGGCAACTGATTCGATCTCCAGTCCCTCTCCCCTCCCCAGAGGCTGGAGATGGGACTCAACATTCTGACCCCCTAGTTACAGGGTTGCGTGCCTTGGCACACAGCCCCATCCTTAGGTTACAGAGCGCTTTGGAAAAGTTGCCTCATTACATAATAAAACACATCTTAACACATGCTACATAACATAAGACATCTTAACTGTTCTTAACACTTAGGAAATTCCAATGGTTTTAGAACTCTGTGCCAGAAATGGGAACAAAGACTAAATTATATCTATTCCTTATTATAAATCACAATATCACAGCAAATATTTCTTCAATAAATGAATGCATAAATAAGTGAATTGAGGTTTCCCTGGTGGCGCAGTGGTTGAGAGTCCGCCTGCCGATGCAGGGGACACGGCTTCGTGCCCCGGCCTGGGAGGATCCCACATGCCGCGGAGCGGCTGGGCCCGTGAGCCATGGCCGCTGAGCCTGCGCATCCGGAGCCTGTGCTCCGCAACGGGAGAGGCCCGCGTACCGCAAAAAAATAAAAAAATAGGTGAATTGATTTGGGGTTGCCAAAACCTAACCCTGTGCCTGGTACAGACCTTGGGTGAAATAAAGGGATGAATGTGTGAACAAATGTCCACTACTCCTCTGGCCCCTTCCTCCCTTTTCTCCTCTGGGCTTCCCCATCAGATATGAATTTTGCCAGATTCCAGGTGGGAGGATAGGGCAGCCCCCAGCAGAGCTTTAACTCATGCTACCATCAGTTGGCCCCTTCTCACTCCAGGATGATTAGGTGTTGGGGAAATTCGAAAGGCCCTTGTTCCTGGAAAAGTTGTGGCCCTGGGAAAGGAGTGAGAAAGAACAGCCAAGAGGTAGTAGCCCATGGGATACACACCTCTCCTGCCCTCCCCTCCTCCTCCAGGCTTTATCCTTCCTGACAGCCTAATGAAAGGCTGGTTTGGGGTGGGGGTCCCCTGATGACACACAGATCTATGCGTGAACATACCAAAGAGAAAACGCATAGAATCATATTAAGATGGTTTGTTTTCATATCCATACAGTATAAAAAGTGATCTAAAGTTGACAGCTTCTAGGCATAGTTTTTCCTCTATAAGCCCTCCATATTTTTCCTGGATGAGGAAGACTGTTTTCACAGCCAGAAAAGAGCACTTGAGAAATTCTTGGGGCCTGAGTGATGCTGCAGGCCATCTTCCTTGGTTCACAAGCAGTGAAGAATTCAACTTACACTGTATTTCTACCTAATTAAAATCAGCAAGAGAGCCTTTCGAATCAAAGCCATCCCATGCCAACTATTTGGACCAGAGAACTCGGACATTCGATAGCTGAAGCCCCAGCCATTCACATTCCAAATACGATAACACATCTGCTTGTGCTGTAGAGTCTGCTCAGGGTTTTGACTGAAGGCCTCTCACCTCTCTGCACCAACCTTGGTGTTCGTGCTGAGATTTGCAGAGGAACATTGACAGCACAAACTACAGGGCCCTGACTCACTGCTCACTTAGAGACTACTTTAAAAGAGAGCATTTATGCTAAATTTATGTTCCTTGAGGACCTGGTCTATCACTCAGAGCTTTAGCATAGGGTCTTACCCATACAGTAACCTATCAAGATTGGTTGACTTATCGATATAAATTTAAAAATCGAACTAGCCCTATTGTTATTTCTGGTTCTCCTTTCTAAGGTTGAGGACAGTTGTCCAGCTGTCTTGTCCCACCTCTAACAAAATCCAGGTAAAAGCCCCACCTCCCCTGGCATTGTCACTGGTGGAACAGTGATTTCCTCTGTTTTTGCCCTCTGCAGGGAAAGAATTCAATTGAGGGGCATAGAGCAGTTTTAAGGAGCAAGGATTTTATTTAGCAGAGTGAAAGTCACTCCCAAGAAAAGATGAGAGCAGAAGCAGCCCCACAATGGGGTGGGGTGGGGTTTTTTACAGTGATGGTCCCTCCCTGTGTCCTGTGTCATTTGACTGACAAGTTGATTGACAGCTTTAGGCTATATAACTTTTCTCCTAGTGCTCAGGCACTTACCCATAAGCACCCAAGCAAAGCCGGGGGGGGGGAGGGGCAAAAACCGCAATGCTAATTTATTACGAATCCGCATAATGAACCCCAGGTAACCTTGAGTCACCTTTTAGGTCTTTGTGCACCTGTGACAACCTGTACTGGCAGTTTTATCTTGCTTAGTCCGGATATAGCTGGAAACCTGGTGTTGGTCCTTGACCACAAGAGGGAGGATCTCTGGGTGTGTTCTGATCACCAGAGTCCAAGTGGAGGAGGGAAAGATGACCCCATCCAGGATGCGGCAGGATCTGCTCACGTCTGACTAGCTACATAACAGCATGAGATCATCTTCTCAAATCCTTTGGGCTTCTTAGAAGAATGGAGCCATTTGGGAGCAAAATAAATATCGATAGCCTCCATTTTCAATAAAACAAGTTAGCCCAACCATTAAAGACCATTTATATGACAAGCATATTTTTTAGAAGACCTCCATCCTTGGAAAATAAGCAGGATTTTATGTTTCCATGCCATGGAATTTTCTCCAAGCACCCTGAGCCAGAGGGTAATTCTGCCTATAACCGAGTAGTATGAAAACCTTCAATAAGACCTCTGCATAAGACCGTTCAGCCTCCCAGGCACTGCCTTCTAGACACTTAAACTTCTGGGAGAACAGAAGGATGCGCTGGTTTTGGCCAAGTGACTTGGGTACATTGGGATGAATCATTGGGTCTGTCCTCCAATTCTAGATGGTTATAGGCACCTTCTGGAAATGTATCCTTTAAGCCAGGACATGAATGCCATCTTAAATTATTTATGGAATAAAGCAGGGAACACATACTTATTATAAGCTAGATGTCCATACACTAGACATCAAGGGAAGACCTAAAGGCCTAGAACTTCAATCTGACTGAAAATAATAGCTAACATTTATTCAGCTGTTATCACTGTTGTAAGGCGCTGTTCTAAGTGCTTTACATATATTAACCCATGTAATACTATTACTGTCCTCACTTTGCTGATGAGAAAACTGAGGCACAGAGAAATTAATCAATTTACTCAAAGGTATACAGTTCAACAAAGGCAATTGGTTCCAGGACCTTGTTCTTAAAGAGGATGCTCCATTACATCCCTAATAGACAGTCTGGGCTCCCAGAGGGCTCACAAAAGAAGTGTGAGGCACAGCTCTGCCTACCAGGACCTCATTGTCTAGGGAAGAAAAATTGCGGAGTCGTTTCCAGCCAATAAAAGTGTTGAGCGCACATCCAGCAAGCTCCACCCCCAGAAGAAGGCAGGGGAAATTCGGGTGGGACCGCGATTTCTCTCACAAGCCCAATCCCGTGCAGGCTGCCTACTCCCCCTTCCTTCTATCAGCACAGTCCCTGTCCTGGAGGCTGGGAGAGGCGGGCTGGGTGAGCTGCTGGGGCCCGCAAGCAACCTGCTTGCTTGGGACTCAAGCAAGATGGTTCAGAGGGGCTGCTTTTCAGAATCAGTTACATTCTGAATGTATCCTGGGGAAAAGGTAAAGACCAGAGATTGAGTTAATTCAGGAGATAAATTCTAGCCCCAGTAGAGAGCGAGCCCACCAATGGTGCCAGTCTATGGGAGCCAGCATCCAAGGTACCACCACCTGGTGCACATCCTCAGACTCCAGATGGGGAGAATGCTTCTGTGGTTGTTATTCTGGTATTTCCCCATCATTCTAATGAGTAATTGCACTGACTCAGATGCCTCACTTCACAGAGACCACCCCCACCTGCCTTTTCAAAGTTTCTCCAGACTCCAGCATAACCCGGGAAAGAGAAAGCCCAGGCTGAGTCCCACTTCTGCTTCCGTCCCCCTCCTCGCACCTGTCTTAAAAGCAAATCTGAGTCTGTTTCAAGAATTTCAAAGTAAATGTTTTCAATCTACCAGAGCCCGTTAACAAATATGAAGCTGGTATATATTTTTCCCTCATTTAAAATGTTCCTGATATAACCTGTAATGACCAGGACTTACACAAAAGATACATTAAAAGATGAATATTGGGCTTCCCTGGTGGCACAGTGGTTGAGAGTCCGCCTGCCGATGCAGGGAACACGGGTTCGTGCCCCGGTCTGGAAAGATCCCACATGCCGTGGAGCGGCTAGGCCCATGAGCCATGGCCGCTGAGCCTGCGCGTCCGGAGCCTGTGGTCCACAATGGGAGAGGCCCAAACAGTGAGAGGCCCGCGTACTGAAAAAAAAAAAAAAAGATGAATATTAATGTGTCTACTCTACAAAGATGCAGGCAATTCCCCTATAGAGCAAGTTTCCTTAGTGGGTTTAAATATGATTCCAACTCCACCCCCCACCTCCACCATACACACTCCATCTTGTTTCATTTTGAATGAAGGTTTTTATTTTTTCCAGGAACACATTTATTGTATATTTACTACATATGCTTATCTGGGAACATATCAGCAGAATTCTCCCCAACAACTGAAAATATGTAGGACTAATCTGAAGTCGAACACAAGAGGTTCTATAAACACTGGCGTCCCCGTCACCCCTTGATTTTGGCTCTCTGTGAGTAAATGAGTCCTCATCTCCCTTGGGCTCCCAGAGAGCACACAAGCCTGCTGCTGACAAGAAGAAACTGCTGCTCAAATGACTGACTGGGGCTGGAAGGAGCACCCCACAGAGGAGTATCGGCTCCAAGTCACAGCTTCAACCCACAGAGGAGTATCGGCTCCAAGGAGGCGCATCAGAGCTGACAGTTACCTTAAAGTAAACACTTTGTCTATAAAGTAGTTTGATGGCCCCAATAAGTGATTTCCACTCGGTCTCACAGGTGTCTGTGCATATTTTTTTCTTTGTGGAAGAAATTGTAATATCCTACTCTTAGGAGGATATTATGGAGGAGAGAGAGATATGCTCTCTCTCCCAGAGAGCATATGAAGTGACCTTCCAGTTTCCAAGGCTTTGTTAAGAGTTCTGTAAAAACAGCTACATATTTCACACAAGCTGTCACTAAGCATGTTGACTGATTTTCTCTCCTAAAGACACTTCAAGCCAAAAACCCATTCAATTTTGTATGAAAGGAGTTAAAAACAACTTATTTTTTCTTCCTTTTATCCCCTACATCTTATCTAAGGCAGTCAAATCAGAGCCAGCATGTTGGGAGTATAGTGACATTGAAAATAACTTACGTGTCATCCCTACCAACCTCTCGGATCAGTAGCCCAGGATCTGGTTCATTCAGATGTTTCAAAACCCTCATGAGAAGCCACACTTCTACCTCCAAGCACTATCTTTAGTTTACTCTCTATGCCTTGACCAGAGGAATCTCATGAAAGGGGAGAATTTCCTTTGTTGCTTGACACAGTAATAGAAGGGCAAGCACAATTCCATAAGTACCCAGGATCCTGCACTCTGTGTGTGTCTCAGTCAACTCGGGCTGCTGTCACAGAATACCACAAACAACAAAATATTTATTTCTCACCGTCCTGGAGGCTGAGACATCTGAGATCAGGGCACCAGCAGATTCCGTGTATGGTGAGGGCCCACTTCCTAGCTTGTAGACGGCCACCTTCTCACTGTATCCTCATGCGGCAGACAGTGAGATCTCTGGTCCCTTCATCCTCTTATAAGCACACTAATCCTTATGAAGGCTCCACCCTCATGCTCTAATTATGTCCCAAAGGCCCCACCCCCTAATATATCATCCCACTGGGGGTTAGGGTTTCAACATGTGAATTTGGGGGGCACACAAACGTGCAGTCCATAACAGTGCATTACCTATCTTAATGAACTGTGTTCCTTCCCAGGAAATGTACTCATTCTCTATCACAGAGCAGGATGCAAATCAAGCCTTGCTGTGGTCTTTTATCTCTAGCCTGGCACAATGCTTGTACAATAGGTATTCGAGAAATATTGTTTGAATGAATGAATAAATGTTTAACAATTCAGGGAGGGGTGGCAGAGATTTTCTCAGCTGGTGTTTAAAAAGGCCGTCGGCCCCTAGAGGGGCACCATCCCCAGTGTCATCAGGCAGATGCTGTGGCCTGGCCTTTCTCCTCCCTTTCCCAGCTAATTTTGCTGCACAGCTGCCCTCACTCTTGGTAGGAGGAAAAGCAGAAGGAAAGGGGGCAGATTCAAGAGGCTCCTCTTCCCTAAACACCCACAACAATTTTTCTTAATGACAACTTTAAATATGTAGGTGCTATACTTGCTTTCTTCAAAGGTCGTGGACGGAATTGTTCTGAAGCCTTTGCTTGTTACGGAGAATTCATTGAAAAGGAAAAGAACCATCTGTCCAAATTCTTCTGGATGCTTTAAAAATAGACATGAATCTAAAAAGTTAACCCTGGATTCTTCCTACAGACTAAGAAAGCAAATACATTTTGTATTAATTGAATGCTTCATGTTGCTGGCATATTCCTTTTAAATAGTTTACATTTTAGATATACTGAACCTTAGTTCACTGACTTTCCATATTGCTAAGCGAACTTTGCAAACCTCTGGCCAGGGTTAGGGTGGGTCTAGGTGGCCGGTCATTCAGAAAGGGAGACTGTGGAGTCCTCAGGCTCTCGGCTTTAGCTTCTCGCCTTTGAGACTTGGTTCTCTAATCTATAAATTGCCAGGTTGGGCCTAATTCCCCAGGGCCTCAGACAGTGGGGTGGAGGTATAGGAAAGGCATGGAAGAACTAACCAGAGCCGTTCC
This sequence comes from Delphinapterus leucas, assembly GCF_059928025.1. NCBI lineage: Eukaryota > Metazoa > Chordata > Mammalia > Artiodactyla > Monodontidae > Delphinapterus > Delphinapterus leucas. The sequence goes on from NC_143133.1 coordinate 104,261,738, forward strand.
AGTTTAATCTGAGTCCATACTGGTTCCATCTAAAATGTTCTTTGATCCAAAAGGAGTTCTGACGTAAAAAAGAGAAAGTTTGCAAACCCCTGGATTAAATGAATGGCAGCTGAGGTCTCTTGGGGTTCTAAATTCCCACGGTAGATATTAGTCTTATAATTTTACCACTTAAGTAAAATTCCCAGTTTTATAGCTGTTGAGTCTTTGGTTTGGTTTTAAAAGCAAGGAGTAGCTATGCATTCTCTGAGGGTGAGCTTTTGGTAAGGAATGCAATACCTTCATTTATAACAGGTCCTCTGGAAAGATATGAATCCCCGACAAGAAGGCCTTCTTTGCGTAAGAATCTCCAGAGGGCAAAGGAGAAGCAAAAAGCAAGGGATTGTCCTTCTGCCACTGAGAGAGAAGGAGGAGGAGGAGGGTAAGAAGACATGAGCAGGGCTTCCCTGGTGGCTCAGTGGTTGAAAGTTCGCCTGCCGATGCAAGGGACACGGGTTCGTGCCCTGGTCCGGGAAGATCCCACATGCCGCGGAGCGGCTGGGCCCGTAAACCATGGCTGCTGAGCCTGCGCGTCCGGAGCCTGTGCTCCGCAGCGGGAGAGGCCACAACAGTGAGAGGCCTGCGTACCGCAAAAAAAAAAAAAAAAAAAAGAATAAGAAGAAGACATGAGCAGCAAGAGCATCCCAACAGTAGAAGTTGTGGAGAGAGAAAGGTTCCAGAGAAGGAAGTCAAGTATGGAAGGGGAAGATGGTTCTAGGCTGCCTCCCTACCTTGGACAGAAGGAAGGGGGTGTGAAGAGCCTTTCACTGGTAGGATCCTGCAAAGTCAAACACGGCTGAGAAGGAAAGGAGAAAATGAGCGGAAAGTGCTGGAAGAACAGAGGATATGGTGATAGCTTAGCACGGTTTGAGAAGGTTTTCTAAGGAGTGACTGATGGCTGAAGTGAAATAAAAGGTTAAAATCAAAAGATAAAGATGAACCAAATATAAATTTCACAATAAATGGAGGGAACAAACAGCAGAAACAAAAAGAAAAAACAGATGGATTTGGTCAAGGAAGAGTTTGTTTTAAAACACAGGAAAAAGATGTGTCTTTGGTAAAAGCTAACAGCCCTAAAGATCAGCTTCTGAGTCAAACTATCATTGAAGAGTCTTATAACTGCCTCATAAATGGCCTTATTAATTTCATGGCACTCAGAACAGATTCTTTTTTTTTTTTTTAGAACAGATTCTTAAAACATCTTAGAACTAAAATCTGAGGCTAACTATGTCCAGCTTTTATTCACGAAGCTTCTATACTTACCATCTGCACATTTATTTCTCTTAACTTCCTCTCCCTGTTAGATTTTTATCCACACTTTTAAAAGTCAGTGAGGAAATCAAGGAAGAGGAAGATTTCTACAGAGAAGGGAAAAAAAGTGACTAAAGGAAGTAACTCATATTACGGTCTAGGGAACCTCATTTTGCAAATCTAAAAAGTTAAGTGTTTGAAATATTATGACAACTTGCTTCTGTGTAAAGAAAAACCAACTCTATTTTCAATCCATACTCAGTAAGAACTCCCCTGCCCACCAAAACAAGCAAGGTGAGACTCTGTGGGAAGTTAACAAGCTGAGAAGTCCATTCTTCCTTGAGGTTTGAATCTTTCCATGAATGTCTGATGAGTCTGTCATAAAATCTGTTGCTGTCTCTTTTTAAAATAGTAACAACTAGTACCCTATATTGATAATAGCGATTATTGTGTGTATTTATTTATTTGCCTTAGCCAAAAGAGCAAAAAGCTCTATGCTTAGAAAGAAGTTAAACAGCTTCCTAGAGCCAAGTGCCCCCAGCTCAATGATGACATTATTTAATGTAAATGGTAAACTAAATAAGCCTTGTTTTGTGCCACACCCATAATGGAGAGTTTCTGGGGCAGTTTCCTCCTTATGCAGGGAGGACACAGGATCTATTGCTGTTCTCTTCTGGAATGTTACTGCTTTCAATGATTTACAAATCTTACTCTGCAGAAATCCCTCTCCCTGTGGACGAGGCTTTTCCTCTCTTGCATGCTACAGAAGGAACAAAATAAAAATTAAACCAACAGAGCAACCTGGTAGGGAACATCACTGCAGGGGCAGAGAAGCATGGTGTTCCCATAGAGACTGAAGCCTGGAAGCCTTTGGGTCTCTGTACTTCTCACCAAAGCCAGAGTATGCAGAACCAGGACTCCAAGGCCCCTTAGAAAGCAGCTCCCACCAGCCCTCGCCCCGCCTCTCCACCCAGCAGGCCCCAGGACACAGAGCAGGCGTTATCTCTCACACCTGCAGGACGCAGTTCAAACCCCACCTCCCAGCACAGCATCCCCACCCGCCTCTACAGCCTCATCTCTTCCTTTTTCGAATTCCTTCCGCACCCAAGGTCTGACCTGAGAATTTGACATTAAATCTCACACCACCTTTTCTTTTCCTCCAGATCAAGTACAATTGTTTTGCTGTCGCATTTAGCTGGAGAACTAGAAGAAGGGTGGGCACGTCATATCTTTTGCTTCCCTGGTGGCCTCAGCCTGAGCCTCACTCAGGAATTACTTGCCGAAGTGAATTGATTCAGTCTGAACAGTCAGGGGAAAGAGGGCAGAAAAGCAAATACTTTCTAGACAAACGTCAGAACCCTTCCTCTTTCTTAAGCATGCAAGGGGGTTTGGGGTGGTGGTGAAAGACTTCCCCACTGAAGTTCCTCTCTGCTTGTAATCCGGTCAAACAGTAGCCTAAGGGCAAAGGGAGGCCTTTTCTCTCTCCTTGGTACTTCCCAATTTTTAACATTGCCTGTGATTTTGGAGAAAAATAAAAGAATGAGGGGTTTATTAAAGCCAATTTCTGAGCCCTAGATATCTAATTTTTTCTTTTTATTTATTGATTATGTATTTATTAAAAATATATAATTGTTGAGTGGTTGCATTGCACATTATGACATGTGCTGGGTGCGCATTGATGGGTAAAAACGTGCGTGGCCGTGACCCTCACGGAGCTTGTTGTTTACCAAGTGAGACAGATTTTGAACAAGTAAACAGACATATAAGACAAAATACTAATGGGTGGATTATATGATCTGTGAATTATATCTCAATAAGACTGTTACTAAAATACTACAGACTACGGAGAAGGGCCTTCGTAAGTAGAGCGTCAGGACACCTGTCTCCACCCATGTTGTCGCCGAGTGTTCCGTGTACCATAACCATCCTCTGCCCATCCTCAGTGATATCCAGCCCATGCTAGGTGCTGCTGACAACATCTGCCGCCCACAGCCTGTGGGGAGTCAGAATCGAGACTTTCCTCTCGAAGATTATGGAGAACAGAAGGAAACACTAAACGTTCAGCTGCCACCTCCTGTCACCAACGTTCTGGCCACATTTTAACTTGGCGAAGTGGATCAGCTGTTCCCGAGGCTACTCCTCTCCCCCTCTTTCGGGGGGGTAACTTTCATCTCCTTCAATGGCTTCATTTTCCACTTTGGTGAGTCACTGGGCAGAGGATGGAGAATGTTAAGTCATTACTTTCCTCATCTTTGCAGATAATTCGATACCGTACATGGTCCTTTAGAATGTTTCTTCTGTATTTATATCTTGGCAAGGACATGCTACATTGTTCGCAATTCTTCTATTCTCATTGCCAGCTTTTTCTGGAAAAATCATAGAAAATAAGATGCAGGATACATCAAGCCACAACCACTTGGCTCCCTGGTGTAAGGGTTTTTTTTCATTCCCCTGCCCCCCTCATTGCTTTCCAGCTCTCTGCCTCTCTCTCTCCCTCTCTGTCCCTGTCTCTGTCTCTCTCTCTCTCCCCCGTCTCAGCTGATGCTTTTGAAGACACCCTCTATAGACTCTCCTGGGACACCAGCTGTACTCTGGAGCTGCCTGAGAACACGCTAATCCCCTTCCTCTTTCACACCCTGGAAATTAAACATTCCAGAAGAACTCTTCTTCCAGGTGAGACTGACTGGCTTCATCTCTGACAGGCTTTCTACTTGCATTGACCGGAGAGGCAAAGAAAAATTAGGTGTTCTCCAGCAGACTCTCTAAGAATACAATGAAAGGAAGCCCCTAATTTAAACCAGCCCAGAATTCCAACGTTTTGGGCATGTCCTACCATCTACAAATCTGTAGAGCTAGCTCCCCTAATAACAGCAGGGACTTCTGGACTTCCAAAAGAGAAGTTAAGTTACCATTTGCTGCCCAGAGAGCATTTAGGGAACTTTTTCCTGCAGGGCCAAGCCAGTGGTTACAGGCATAAGAGTGTTCCTTTGGTGAATAAGAGATGCAAATTTAGAGTTATTTACCAACGCTCATCACTAACTACATTAAAATATAAGCCTTGGCCTGTGACAGTAAAACTGTGTTTTCTTGACATTTGGGTTTAAATGTTTTCAATATATTAAACAAGAGTCTGCAGTATTTGTCAGCTTTATGTCAGTCACGTGTCTGAAACATTTCCTCTGAATAAAGAGTGCGACCCAGATTTATTTGTGGGTGGCACTGAATCTTTATTCCCCGATGCATCTCCAGCTGCTGTGGAGACATTCCCAATTACAAGAAGAGAGTAATATATTGTGAGTAGAGAGAACTAAATAAGGAGTTTGGACCATCCCCTAAGTGGAATGCCAAGCAGCAAACTGAATAGCATATTTGATTCAATTCTTGCAAAAAGGGTTGCATCGACAGTTCAAAGATGCAGTCATGGATTTGGTAATGAACTTGAAAATGTTCAGTTCCTTATACTTCCTTATACTATACAGGCAGAGCCAAAGGATGTATCATTTTAGTATAGATTTAAGATGACCCAGCAATCATAATAATAAAATAAACATGGTAGGACACCCTATCAGAGGGCTGAGCACCCATGTGGATTTTCTTTTTCCTATCAATTTCTGAATTTGACAAAATAATCATTTAGATGATTAGATCAGTTACATAAATGTGTCTCCTTGACTTTCTTCTGTAGACTTAACCCCAGGAACATAGAGCTGCTATATGTGGTCACCCGATGGAGCCTATGTATTCTGTTACCTAAAAGTTTGCCTTTTGTTTCAGAAAACCACATATGTAATTAATTGAGCCGGTGCAGACTTGGCTGCTGCTTCCAGTCCCGGGTCAATGGGATCTCTACCCTTACCTCGCCTGCAGTTCAGAGCAAACAAAGAAAGGACTGAACTGCAGGTGCCAAAATATGAATAGAGAAAGTAGCAGACACAGATGTTGCTCTCAGGGATTTAGATCCTATTTCCTCTCTACATAACTTGGGTCATATTTTTCCTCTGTTATGATATTGGGTTGTGTTGTGGGTTGAATTGTGTCCCCCAAAGATATGTTGAAGTCTTAACCCCTTGTATCTGTGAATGGGAACCTCATTTGCAGATGTAATATCATTAAGACAAGGACCTACAGGATAAGGGTGAGCCCTAATCCAATTACTGGTGTTCTAATAAGGAGAGAGAAATTCAGACACATGGACCCACAGGGGAGAAACTCATGTAAATATGGAAGCAGATGCTGGAGTGTTGCATCTACGAGACAAGGAATGCCAGCAATCACTGGAAGCTAAAAGAGGCAAGGATGGAACCTAGATCTTTCAAAGAAGGTATGACTCTGACAACACCTTGGTTCTGGACTTCTAGCCTCCAGCACTGTGAGAGAATAAATTTCTGCTGCTGTAAGCCACCCAGGTTGCGGAAGGAAACTAATACAGATTGATTTTCATTTTTTTCTTCCATTTCAGTTACTTAATCTTTAAATTTTCTACTTTTAACTTCTATAGTGCTTGTGCATCAATTTGAAGATTACATTTTTTTTTTAAATATGTTTCTGGAAATGACAGGTTTTATTGATGACTTTGCAGTGGAATGTTTGTGTATCAAGGGGGAAGAAAGAAAATGCTTGTTTATGTGTTTAAATACATTGTTTTTGCCAAAATAAAATAAATGTCCATCCACGGTATGACAGTTAAATGGGGACTAATACTGCAGCAGAAAACCTGCAGAGAATGACCTTACCCACTAGTAAGTGGACACAATTCACTGTGCAGGGACCCACCAATGGGCTTCTCCATGAGTTGTTTCTAATGGGCTTCCCTGCACATTTACATCATTAAGTGATGAGGGACTGACAGAGGGGGTTTGAAGCCTCCTCGTCAAATGGTCCTATCTCTTAAGGGTGGCAGCAAGGATTAGACGGGATAACATAGTTCCTGCTAAGCACTGAAGGCCCAGTGAAGAGAAGCCACTACCATTATTATTAACCATAAAGATACCTAAGATTTTCATATTGTAAATCACTCTGAATCTTTTGTGAAAGGGAGCAAACTGTATGAAAACAAGTGAAGTATATTCAGGAGGTAAAATTTACTAACTCTTTTTCCAGAACCCTTGAAAACCTCTTGATACCCTCAAATTCTCTCATTCCTATGCCCTGGCTATAAATTGGCCTCCACCCCTGCACTCACCAAGTGATAACAGCTGATGTTGACCCTAGCTTCCACTGATAAATCCAATGTTAGCTTTTGACCTATCAACAGTCATCTGGATTGCAAACCTCGTGTCTGCCCCAAACTTGGAATTGGAAAATCTTTCATTACAGGGCCTACGGCCAAGCCAATATGACGTTTACAGTTCAGCTATACAAGTTCTCTTTAATCACCAGATAAAACCCTCAACTAGTTGATACCGATAGATTCTAAGTTGCAAGTAAGAGAACGTAATTTTCTGGAAAACAGTGGTTTGCACTGAGGCACAAAACTACGTTTGGGTATGACTGGTTTTAGAGATAAGATCTGCAAGGCTTGGTGGGTCATATGTCCATGTGTGACTTTGCCTGCTGATGCCTGATCACCGTTGCCAAGACAGCCCCCAGCTGATGTCATAACAAAAGCCACTCGGGTCCTCTCTCTGGAAAGCCTGTGCGCTGCTGTGGATGCTTGTGTGATGCTCCTGCCATAATCACTGAACCTCCCAGCAAGTGAGACCAGAACGCCAGAGGTAGCCTCTGCCTCCCTGCCCTCAGTGGTGAGAATCGTTCTCCCCACCCTGGGCTGGGACCTTCTCCCTCCTCACTGCTGGGACGGATGTGGCAAGAGATGTCAGGGATGTGTGCCTCTGTTTTACTTAAACAAGGTGAGTGTGTGCTCTCAGTATAACAACCACAGTTAGGGGAAAGA